>NC_056732.1:609712236-610012236 GCF_019279795.1 Protopterus annectens | reverse complement strand
CCCCAAATTGGCCTCGACAGTTTTGGTACCCAACACTGAAAAACCTTTGTCTGGAGCCACCTTGGGTTTTACCACAGACTCCGAACCTTCTGTCCCAACACCAGGGTCAGGTTCTGCACTCCCATGTCAAAACTCTCAGCCTGGCGGCCTGGTTAATCCAGGGTCTTTGATTCATTCTCTCCTACCTAAGCAGGTTATGGATGTCATTTTAGAAGCCAGACGTCCTAGCACTAGAAAATCCTATGCAGGAAAATGGAAAAGATTTTGTTCCTGGATGCAGGCTCAGGATTCAGATCCTCTTATTCCTAACATTCCTCTGATTTTACTTTACTTGACAGACCTCTTACTTAAGGGTCTCTCTTTCTCTTCCATTAAGATACATGCCTCTGCTATTTCTGCTCATTATAATACAGACCCTCCAATCTTTTCCCATCAGCTCATGAGACAGTTTCTCAGAGGAGCTAAGAACTTAAGGCCCCCTAGATCTCCTCCCATTCCTGCGTGGGATCTCAACTATGTTTTGGAAAACCTCACCTTACCTCCTTTTGAGCCTGCTGCCACATCTGACATCAAGTTTTTATCTTGGAAGACAGCCATCCTGTTAGCTCTGACCTCTGCCAGGAGAGTTTTGGAGTTGCAAGCTCTCATGGCTGTGGAACCTTATATTATTTTTCATCAAGACTTGGTGTCTTTAAGGACTAATCCTACTTTCATGCCTAAGGTGATTTCCAAAGTGGCTTTAAATCAAACTATTCACTTGCCAACTTTTTTCCCCACTCCTCAAAATAAGGGGGAAAGGATCTTGTATTCCTTGGATGTACACAGACAATTACGTTTTTACCTGGACAGAACCAAGGACATCAGGAAATCAGAGCAATTGTTTGTTTCTTATGCTTCAAGTTCCCAATGTTAAAGCTATTTCAAAACAGACCATTTCCAGATGGATTGCTCATGGAATCAGATTTTGCTATTCACACCATGGAAAGCAAATCCCAGGGACTATAAGGACTCACTCTACCAGAGCTGCTGCCACTTCAGCTGCCTTCCTCAGAGGAGTTCCTACCAAGGACATTTTGGAAGCTGCAAATTGGAGTTCAGTGCATAATTTTTCTAAGCACTACAATCTACATCTTTACTCTAAGTCTAGGGCAGGCTTTACTTCTGCAGTCTTGCAGGGCCTTTTAGCCGCCCCTCTACTTTATGACCACCTCCCTTTTATTCTGCTTTGGGATTCAACCCTACAGTCATGACTGCAACAATGAAACACAATGAACATAGTACAGTTGTGTACACTTACCATAAATGTAGATGTTCGAGTGTCTTCACTGTTGCAGTCTGGGTTTCCCTCCCTCCTGTCCCTTCTTATTTTTTTCTTTTGTGTGGTTCCTTTTTTCACCCTTCTTCTGAGGTGTATTTGCAAAGGGTATGGGATCTTACCCATTTTGGAACACCTGACATCTGGGGCAAGAAAAACTGGAGAACATGGCGTCGGCTGTCAGCTTTGTACTCCTGGCACTCTGACATCAGGGAGCATGGCTGAACAGCCGACGCCGGACCCAGACTTTGGGATTCTGGCTGACCAAGGACTGCCTGCCGGCAGGGGAGAACCCTACAGTCATAACTGCAACCGTGAAGACACTCGAACATCTACATTTATGGTAAGTGCACACAACTGTACTTTTCCCCTCCTGGACAGGCACCTAGGGATGCTCTAATGCTTGCTTGGCCCCAGGATCTGTTTTATGCTTATTTCTCCTAGTGGTAAAGTTTCCACAGAAAGCAGCTCTATCCTTATTGCTCCCTTTTTGGCGTCAGCAAGTGCGATTTTCCTTCGTTTGGCATCTTTTGAAATGCCTCCCTTGAGATTTGGATCTTATTCTGTGTCTCATCTCTCACCAGCCAGTCTGGATCCTCCAAGTCTTCAAGTCTGGGAACACAAGTAGATGGCAATCTGAACTTCCACCACCAAGTTTCCACAGTGGTAAGGAAAGTCTTCTATGTTGTGCATCTCATAAATAAGGGCATCGCATCCAGTTCTAAGGATGTTATAACTCCATTGTACTGGACCCTCATGAGACCATTAATAGAGTACAATGTACCCTTCTCCATATACCTCACTAGACACCTGCAGTAGCTGGAGAGACCACAGAGGGTTCTCAACAAGAAAATACAGGGACTCCAAACTATGACTTGTGTGGGTAGACTGAAAGCCCTGTCACTGTACTCTGTATCATATAGGCTGCTGAGAAGCGGCTTGTGCCTGGCCTACAAAGCAATCACAGTCCCTGCCCTGTTGGAAATGCTGCACATCCAAAAATCAAATGGTACAAAAGTCACTCGCTCTAAGGATCTTAACCTAGCCTGTGACATTAAAAAAAACATGCTGGAGCGATAGATATATCTCCCAGAGATTGCCTCTACTCTGGAATAAGCTTTCAGTTCACGTGAAGCAGACTCCCTCACTGACCCTATTCAAGCACAACCTGGAGAAAGGGATGGGAGACTGCAGATTCATCCCAGGAGTGGCACCCATGTCCCTCACAGACAGGGGTAGCCTATGTTTATCATAGATGCACTCTGCGAATTGCATCCTTCTAACCAAAGACAATTGAGGCAACTTAAGATTAACGTGGCTAGGCTTGTAAGGGCTCTAGGGCCGCTAGTCTAGTAACTTCCTATGAACTTATGTGCTCACCAAAACAATAGATCCATGTTGTCTGTCTCCATCTGGTTCAACCTCCCCATCCTCCTTTATTTCTGTCTTAGTGAGTCTTCCCCCCTCCGATGACTGGACATTGGGGTTCTTCAGTCATCTCCTTTAGAGTTTCACATTTCCCCTGGGTGGTCTCTTTCCAGTTGTGGGAGATGTGTGGTTCAGTTAGGTGTGTTGTATCACCATGTTTTGACTCAGGGGGCAGACTTGATCTGGAATGTTGATGGAGGATTGGAAGGGGGGGGGTTATATGGGCAAGGGAGGCGGAGCCAAAACAGGCTAAAGACTTTTGAAGTGGCCAGTTGTCAGATAAGTGTCTGATCCAAAATCCCACAAGTTGAACCAGGCAGAGATTGACAATATGGATCTATTGTTATGTTGAGTACATAACCTTTGTGTATTAATTAATTAAAGTTAATAGAGAAACTGGCATTTTGCTGTTTATACTTCATAGGTGTGTACTAGCCTAATGGCCCTGGGGCCTTTACAAGCTTAGCCCATAGGTTTACCCTGGCATCATGCCACCTGACCTTAGTTCCCAGGCCTCTGTCGAGTAGAGCCACTGGAGTGATCCCCGGGGTGAATTTTCTGTTTCCCATCCACTCATCAAGATTTTTCTTGAAGAGGGCCAGTGAGGTGCTCTGTTTGACTTGTATGGGAAGTCTATTTCATAGCATGGGCAGTCTCTGGGTTATGAAACTGTCCCTCTAGCACATTCTGTTGATTGTGGTAATGAGGTTGAGGTCTCTGGAGCGTGTGGTGTGCAGGGATTGGGATTTCTTTAGATGTAGCATTTCTAACAGAGCTGGCTCAGACATGGCTTTGTAAGTCGAGCAGAGATTGCCTGTAAGTAGGCAATATGAGACGGAGAATAGTTGGGAGTTTTTTGAGTCTGTCCATATAGGACAAGTGTTTAAGGCCTAGGATCCTCTTTGTGAGGTACCTTTGTGGCCTCTCCAGTTGTTGCAGGTGTCTAGTGAGGTACATGCCAAATGGTGCATTGTACTCGATGATTGGCGTAATGAGGGAAGAGTAGAGGGAGACAATAACCTCTTTCTTCCTGGATGCAAAACCCTTAGTAATGAGATGTGCCACATAGAAGGACTTTTGTTCAAAAGAGAGGTTGCTGTCAGCCTGTGTTCCCAGATCCCACCTTCTGTGTTCAGTGGACTACCATCGATGTGGTAATTCATGGCAACCGGGTTTTTCCCAAAGGGGATGATGACACAGATTTTTTGGCATTGAGCTTAAGGCCATGGTACTGACACCAGTCGTTAGTCTCAGTGAGGCCTTTCTGTAGGATGTCAACATCACTTGGGGAGTTACTAATAGCTCCCAGCTTGCAATCGTCTGTAAGCTTTGTCAGCTAGAGTCAGTTCCTGTTGGCCAGGACTTCAGAGAAGTGGATACTAAACAGGAGAGGACCCAGGACCAAACCCTGAGGGACTCTACTCGTGACTGGTTGGCAGTCTGACTTGGAGTCAGCTACTTTCACACTGTGGGTTCTATCTATGAGCCCGTTTGCAACCCACTTAGTGATATAGGGGTTGATTCCTAGCTTAGTGAGTTTTTCTATGGGGAATAGTATCAGAGGCCTTGGCCAGATCAATGTAGGCTGTATGAACCACCTTGCCTTCATCCACAGCTCTGGTGACTGACTCAAAGAAGTCGACCAAGTTGAGCAGGCATGAGCTACCCTTCACAAAACTAAACGGTGTGAGCTCCAGAGTTTGGTGATTCCCTATAACCTTGTTTATTAGGTCCATGATGATGCATTCCATAGCTTTGCATATCAGTCTCATCAGGCTAATGGTGCGATAGTTCTCAGTGTCTGCAGTCGCTTCTCCTTTGTGGAGAGGGATGACTTTAGCAGTGCGCCATTTGGTAGGGACAGCCTGAGGTGAGGTTGTGATTGAACAGAGCACACAGGTTAGGTACCAGTTCAGTCTGTAGTTCATTTAGAACACAGCCAGGGATATTGTCAGGTCCTGTAGAAGCTGTATTCTTGGCCTTGGACAGTGCTGTTTTAACCTGTGCAGCAGTAATACTGCGTGCCTGGCAATCTACTGGTATTGTGATTGGTCCTTTGGGAGGGGGAGAGGGGTAAAGTTGGCACTGAATCTGTCGGCCAGTATATTGGCAATATCTGTTGGCTCGGTATAGGAGGTACCATTGTTCAGTAGCTTGGTAAAAATCTGGGTATTGCCATGGAGATTCTTTACATAACTATAGAAGGCCTTGTGGTTGTCTTTACTATCTGCTGCAATTCTGTTTTCATAGCTAGTTTAGAAGATTTGATGAGGGATCCCAACTTTTTGTTGAGGCTGATAAGAGAGTTTTTCCAGTCTTGGGACTTCACCTTATTCTGCATCAGTTTCCTCCTCCTGTTGTAGAGTTTGTTTATGGCAGGGGACCACCAGATTGGCTTCCTTTTTTTTGGAGGAGAGCATCTTGGTTCTATTGGGTATGGCGAGATCCATGCATTTATGTACGTGTTCGTGCAGTACATTGATGTATGATTTGGCGGTAATGCAACTATTCTCCATTTGCAACTATTCTCCATTTGCATGTGTGCCGTGAAGTTAGCCATCTCTGTTTTTAGGAGCCCAAAGTTTGCTTTGGCGAAGTTTTTTATGGTGGTTAACTTTGCGGGGGTGGTAGGGATGTGGATTTCCACGGTCTTTAGTTTGTGGTCGGATCTAACCAGGGAGGAGTTGACTATTGGTGTAGAGCAACGGTCCCCCATGTTAGTATTGACCAGATCAAGGATGTTGCTACCTCTAGTAGGGGTAAGAATGAGCTGGTTTAGGGTATTGGAATTAATGAATTCCAGGAAATGTTGGGCAAGTGTATGAGTACACGAGTAGTTTTCCCAGTTAATGGAGGGGTACTTGAAGTTGCCCAGTATGAGAGTGTTAGGTTGGACCCTAATATTCTCCTGGGTGCTTAGGAACGTGGAGTGCGAGTCTTGGGACATGGTTGGGGACCTATAGCAGGCTACGACCTGAATCGCTGTCTTACCCAATGTTAGCTGCACCTGAAGTATCTCTGATGTGTTATTTTGGGCTACCAGTCTGGAGGTGTGAGCATCCTTTATGAATATGGAAACACCACTGCCTTTGGAGCTTCGGTCCAAGTTCTGGGGCCGAAAGGTGTGGAATGAGTTATAGCCTGGTAGTACAGGGGTGCTTTCTGCTGCCTTGAACCACGTTTCTGTTACAGCACAAATGTTGATGTTCTCCATTTTAAGGAGTGCTTCAAGTGAGTGCATTTTGAGATTTAGACTTCTAGCGTTGAGCAGCATGACCCTCAGATTGCATTTGTTTGTAGCTGTTACAGTGGTAATTTGGTCTTTGGAACACTGCCTAAAAAAGGCACTATAGGGGTGGCAAGAGCTTGGCCAGTATCCGGAAGCCCAGGGGTGACAGATGCAGGCCATCTCTGGCAAAGCATCGAGGTCTGTCAGTCATGTCATCCCAGGCAGACAGATATTGGATCCCCTTAGAAAGACACCAGAAACCTAGCCAATTGTTGAAATCAATCATTTTCTGCTTGTACTGTGGTATAAGTCTGGGTGATGGTAGGATGTTGCTTAGGGCTAGGGTCATACCCGTCTGCTCTACATAATCCTAGAGCTCCTCCATGTCTCTTTTCATGTAGTCCAGGGAGGTACGTCTCAGGTCATTCTCACCCACATGTGCAATGACAGAGTCATATTTGTACCTATTGATGAGGGACCCGAATGTGTGCGTTATGAGATGGATCCTGGTTCCTAATAGGCAGCTGACTTGCTTTTTCCTTATTCAACCTAGTGAGAGTGGGACATCAGTGTGCCTCACTATCAAGTCACCTATGATAGGTGTATTGGTCATGCTGTTTTTCCTTAGGGGCTTTGGTTGAGTGGCACACTGTTTAGGAGAGTTATGTGTCTCGTGATTAGTGTTGTGTTGTGGTGGTCGAGTACGTTTCTGCCTTGGAGATCTCTGCTGTTTGGGTAGATTTTTATTGAGAGCCTCCATGAAAGTGGGTGTGTAGTTTGTGTTTTTATGTGAAGGCAGTGCTGGTGTGTGTTCTGGAGTGCTATATGTTCCATGTGGTGTGATGCAAATGTTGACCTTCTCCTGTTGACCAGCTATTCCGGTCTTGGCTGGAGAGTGCATGGCTTCCAATTTGGATATATAAGTGCATCTCTCGCAAGTCTGAGTGTTGGGAGGTAAGAGGAGAGGGTTGTCGGTGTACATGAGGCAGTTGCTACATTGCCTCAGGATGCCCAAGTTCAGCTGGGTAATAGGAGAAAGCACAGGGAACTGACCTTTAGACATGCCTGGAGGGGTGGGCATTAATAAGTACTGGAGCTGTTTCCTTGTAGAACATTTAGTGCTGGTAGCACTTTTGTGTGCTACAATAATTGCTGCAAGAAGTCTGGTGAAGTGCTATACTAATAAGCTAGTAAAAGTGCAGGAGAGGAGAGAACTAAAATATCTAAGGGAAAAATTGTAGAGCAGACTTTGGTACTGTTCAGAAAGGCAGGAGACAAGTGCAAACACGGGCTTTTAAACCAGAAAGTTGAAAAAGATGGAAAAACTGCTCAAACGGCCAATAAATTACAATTTTTGGGCCAGAAACCACTCCTCTTGTGGTAGATAGGCTAGTACTTGAAGTAACTTGCATTGTTTTTTTTTGGGGGGTGGGGGTGAGGGGTGGAATTTGATTGGAAAACAGCAGTGGGGAATTTTATTAAAAAAAATCCCTTCCTGCTCTTGTTTTCCTTGTGTATTTGTATAGGGGTTCAGAATAGGTTTACGTGTAAAGTTTGTACTTTGTTTTAAAAATACTTTGTGTGTGTGTCTCTGTCTGCAGTATTTTCATATATAAATATCACTTTGGTTAGTATGTATGCATGAATGGGGGTTGTATTTGTCCTATTTAGATGTGGATTTTGTATAGTAAAATAAGTTAATATTTTGTAAGCAGCTTATCTGATTTATAAAATATATTAGCTAGCATTGATCAGTGTAAATATCTGTTATTTACGCTTATTAAGAGTAAAACTATATTTAAATTTATATAAAGGTTTTGGCACTACTGTTAATATAAATATTTTCTGTTTAGTCTGAGAGAATGAAGTACACTGTTATATTATTTGTTCAACCAACTTGTAAATACTGCATGGTGGTTTTTGTTAATCTACTATAAAAAATGTATGCTTTAGGAAAAAAAATACAGTGACATCTCTAACAGTGTACATTTTTCTTTCCTTTTCTCAAAGTATTTGTGAGTAGAAATGTACATTTCCATTGAGTCATACTCCTGTAAACACAATTACAGAGTAGTTTAATTGACCTCAGTTGTGCATATTTTGTACCTTGGAGTAACCTCAGTCTCTGAAACCCCACCTAATAAGAGAGAGCTCTAGCATGTTCCAAATTTGCAGGAGGCCATAGTATTTGCTTGGGAAATCACGACTCCTAATCAAATAACATCTTGTTTGTCATGCTACTGAAACAAGGAAAGCCATTTATTTATAAATATGTGTCTGTAATTAGCTATACATGTTTTCCCAGTTTTGCTTACTTAAACCTGGGAAGCCATTTATTTATAAGCCCTTGTCTGCAGTCTGCTGTACCAGCCTTCACCTATTTTGTTTGCTCATCTTTTTAAAAATTTCAGTTTACTCAATTTAGAGTGATCACTGAGCAGCGTAACCCCATATTGCATTGTTCAGTATCCCAGCATAAAACATTGCCAGGGTAATAATTACCTCCTTTAGAAAGATTATACCTGCCTACCCTAAAAATGTTCTTCATTCTCACTGCTGCAGTATCTTGTGTCCTGCCAAGGGTGCAGTAGCACTCAGTCAGCTTGCCAAAGCTCTAACTCTCCTTCCTCTCACTCACTTGCTCTGGCTGCTGATAGGCTACACCTTTTTGGAGGGAAGTATATCAGCATCCAGAGTGAGGTAAATCTTCAGAATTTTATTGCCAACTTGAGGAGAAGCAGCTCTGTGGCTCCAGAGTATCAGCATTCGGTCAAAAACTTCTTGCTTAACAGATAAGACCCCCTTTTGGGGACCGCTTCCTTTTGTAAATAAATATTTGTTTGATTTCTAACTTGCCTTAATGTAAACCAAAAAAAAAAAAAAAAAAAAAACAGCTATTTCTCCTTAATAATACTGGCTTCTGTCAGGAAACTATGTGCTTCTGCTCTGTTTACTTTGCTTATTTTCCAGTTTCGGATGGAAAATTGTGATTTTATAAAAAATGTAAAGTATTTGGGCTGTCTTTTTTTTTTTTTTTACAGTCAGAATGTGTTATTTTTTTCCTGACAGTTCTGTTTTTAACAGACTTAGAATGTTTTCTCATGTCTGAGGTAATAAATGTTTTGTAATATTTTTGGCTAAAAGTTTAAGGTCTGGTGACACAATTTTCCATGTACTGCTTGTGCATCCTAGTTTGGGGAAGGAAAGTGTGCTTGGTGCTGTGCAGATGAGTGCATACTTGCCATCTCCCAGTGTTACTGAGCGTGCTATACCAGTAATCGGTTTCTTCTCTGGCTACAGCATGGAAAAATATTCCTTGTTCTGCTTCTTCCACTCTGCTTGTACCGAAAAAGAAAAGTCAAGTAAAATCATTGCCTTAGCCTTAGCCTTAGCCTATGGTTAGTGACTCTAGTGTGGCAAAAGACTGTTTCGCAGTTCACTTGCTTAGTGCCTCAACTCCCTCTGGTGTAGTTGTCCTGGCCACTGTGAACCAGGTGTTGGGAGAACCAAATACTTTAGGACTTTAGGTACAGGAGTTGCCTTGGGGGGGGGTGGGGTGGAAGACCTCTTGCCAGGGACAGCCTCCTTGACCATTCTTCCAGTAAGGATATTCCTAGAAAAAAAAAAAAGAAAGAAAAACCTTGTAGGACAGATGATCGGGTTGTTTCTGTATATAAGTCAGATGTTATATCTGTGGCTAAGAGTGTTTTGCACTCAGTAAATTCTGGGACCGCTTTGCATTTTCACACTTCTAGTGCAGGCATTACCAGAAAACAGTATATGTTTTCAGAGGATGTAGATTCTGACAGAGACAGGGGTGATACTCCTCAGGAATCCATCACACAGAACTCTGATTCAGATTGTGAACCTGAAGTTAATCCTAGACAAGATTTTTCCTTTGCTGAAACTGTTGCTAGACTCAGTGATTTTTTTTTCCCTTGAGACAAACAGGAGCTCCCCCAGAAATGGGCAGATTTTATGATCTGTTAAAGGATGAAGTTCCTGATTCTGCACCTTTTCCTCCTAGAGGATAGGGTTCCTAATTCTGCACCTGTTTCCCCTGTTTTACCAGCACTTGAAGACACTTTTAAAATTGATTGCAAGGTTCCTGACATACAGGCTACAGTTCCAAAGAAAGCCGAAAGAGTGTATGGTCTCTCCAAACTATAAATATATTTATTCTCAGCTGTCAGCCGACCCTGCTGCAGTAACTCCAGCAGCAACAACTAACAATAAATCTGTGGCTTCCTCTAACCCAGTACCTTCACTTCAGAGTTGTGTACTGGTAATTGTTGTTTGACTAATGTTATACAATTGCTGGCTGACTTCAGAGTTGTGCACTGTTATTTTTGCTTCACTGTATAGTTTTTCAGATCTCTGCTGAAGGTGTTGGTTTTTCCATACCCACCCTCCCTATTCCTGTGTTTAAATTTGGAGGTTTTTGCAGTTGCCCGCCCCCACTGTAGATTCGATCTGGGATACTCCCCCCAGTCCCATCTCGTTACCTCATTCTACCTAATAGACTCCTTCTGCATTGTTTTTAGTCATTTTTAATTTAATTGCATTTTTTAAACTGTTTGGTCTAACATTGCTACATACTCAAGTGTGCTAGCTTGCACTGCATTTGAATTGTTTTGACTGCTGGTTTAGTTACTTTTCTGTGTGTGTGTGTATATATATATATATATATATATATATATATATATATATATATATATATATATATATATATATAAATATATAAATTCCTTTCCTGTAACTAGTGTAGTCCAGATTCAGATTTGCTGTATCCAGGACTTGTATGTAAGCTTCTGAGCCCCCCCCCCCCAAGCTTTCTGTGTTGGAGGGAAGCCTTCTAGCTTATCAGTGGGAGTGGTAAGCACTAGGTAACCTATCTACCACATAAGGAGTGGTTGTGGCCCAGAAATTGTAGTTATTGGCTGTTTGGGCAGTTTTTCCATCTCTCTCAACTTAATGATTAAAAAGCCCCATTTGCACTTGTTTCCCCCCTTTCCTGTAATTAGTTTAGTCCAGATACAGATTCTTAATTTTAGCACTTGAATTTGCTTATTCGTGATCAGCACTTGTAAGCACTAAATAACCTACTAATTACTACAGCTCTCAACCTTCCTCATTACCTAGAGGAAAACAGTTTCGGTACTTACTTTCCTCACTTGCTTAGAGAAAAACAGCTCTTGTACTCACTTTCCTCACTTATCTAGAGGGAAATAGTTTTTTTTATTCAGGCATGTCCAAGGGTCAGCTCCCAGTGTTCTCTCCTGTCTATCTGATGAATCTGGGCATTTTGGGGCAATGTAGAAATTGCCTCATGTGCACAGACAACCCTCTCCTCCTACCACCCAAAACTACAGCCTGTGAGAGATGCACTTATCTAGTCAAACTGGAAGTAAAGCTCTCTCCAATCAAGACTGAACTTGACAGTCAAGAGGAGAAGGTAACACTTGCACCACACCACACTCATCACATAGTCTCACTAAATCTACACCATCGAAATCCACACATAGAAACACAAAAACATTCACGGAGGCTCTCAATAATAATCTGCTCAAGCAACAGAGACCTCCAAAGCAGAAATGCAAGCAACCTCCACCCCCCAACACAACCCAAATGGCACATAGCCCGCAGACTCAGTGTGCCACTCAACCACAGCCAATAAGGCAAAACAACGTACCCAACACACTAGTCATAGGCGACTCTCTATAGTCAGGCACACTGATGTCCCACTCACCAGGCTATACAAGGAGAAGGTTACTGTCAGCTGCCTGTCGGGTGCCAGAATCCACCACATAACCCACGCACTCAGGTCACTCCACAACAAGTACAAATATGACTCTGTTATTGTCCATGTTGGTGTGAACGACCTGAGACGTACCTCCCTGGACTACATGAAAAGAGACATGGAAGAACTCTCCGATCTTGTAGCTCAGGCAGGTATGACCTTTGCCCTGAGTAGCATTCTGCCATCACCCAGAATGATGCCGCAGTACAAGGACAAAGTGATTCACGTCAACAATTGGCTAAGCTTCTGGTGCCGTTCTAAAGGGATCCAGTATCTGTCTACCTGGGATGACATAATCGACAGACCACGATGCTTTGCCAGAGATGGCCAGCACCTGTCACCCCTGGGATTCCGGATACTGGCTAAGGTTATTGCCACCCCTATAGTGCCTTTTTTAGGCAAGGTTCAAATGACAAATTCACCACCGTAACAGGAACAGGCAAGCAAAAACTGAGGATGATGCTACTCGATGCTAGAAGTCTAAATCTCAAAATGCACTCACTCAAGGCACTCCTTAAAATGGAGAACATTGATATCTGTGCAGTGACTGAGACCTGGTTCAAGGCTTCAGAGAGCACCCCTGCACTACCAGGCTATAACTCATACCACACTTTTTGGCCATGTAACCTGGACCGGAACACCAAAGGCGGAGGTGTGTCCATATTCATTAAGGATATCGACAGGCTTTCCAGGCTTGTTAGTTGTTGCTGAAGCACGTACCAAGGGGAGAGAACGCTGAGAGGAGAAAGGAGCCACTTTTGAGATTTTAAGTATTTTCTTCTGCTTTTTTGTTAAGAATTACTGCTTTGCTGCCTACTTTTCGGCGTTTTCCAGCTTGCTAAAGTTTATGTCTGTATTAGAAACAGTATTTAGAACACATCTAGAGCCTGTTTACTGCATTTCTTGTGTTGCACTTAATTTAAAATCGTTTTTTTCTCTTAAAACTGCATTTTACCTGACTTTGGCCTAGCACTCAAGTGTGGGGTCATTTATTGCACCGTTGTGATTATTTTGCTACTTGTGTATCTCTGAATCTTGTTTTTTTCCAACTTTCTGAAATTTAAGAAAGTTCAGTTACAGATCTGCTGTTCTGAACTGTTTGTAAGTTTCTTGGAGGACAGTGCTTGCTTGGACTAAAGGGAAGTCTCTGTGTACACCAGTGGCAGTGGTTAACACTGAACAGCCTGCCTGTCCCTGTAGGAGTGGTTACTGTCTAGAAGCTGTAGTTTTATTGGCCATTTTGGGTCAGTTCTAAACTCCTTGATCTCTATCTCTTAAAACCCTGCAACCCTCTTTTAGCTGTCTGAGCAGCATTACCCTTAGTTTTTCCCTTAGTGCTCTAATCTCACTCATTCTCAATTCTTCTCCCTCCCCTGCACTTGTGCTCGTATAGTATAACAGGTAGTAAACACATAAAAAACTCAAAGCATCCCTCTTATTCTTACCAAACCACTCGGCTCCCCTATTGGTTTTCTGATCAGTCAAAAAGTGCTCCCTATATTATTCAGGCATGTCCAAAGGTCAGTTTCGAAGTTTACTCTCCAGTCCAGCTGGTGAAGTATACAGACCCCTCTCCTCCTCCCAACAAGCTCAATATATGAGATGATGCAGTATAGCCAAACCCTGTCTCTAAGCCTCTAACCTAGTACTGGGCACAGCCCTGTCAAGGTAAGAAGGTAACCACACACACACCCCAAATCCACAGTCTCACACCCTACAACAAACAGCCAAAAAAACAAAAAAACACACAAAACATACCCGAGGCTCTAAAAAAAAATCTGCCTAAGCAGCATCAGAGCTCCAAGCAGACAAAGCAACAACACCTACTACAATAAATATCACGCAGCACACAGCTCACACAAAGTCAGTGTGCCACACAGTCAGCCCTTAAGGCTAAACAACACACCTAATTGTAAGGATCAGCCACATAACACAAGCACTTGGGTCACTCCAAAGCAAGTACAAGTATGACTCCGTCATTGTCCATGCTGGTGTGAATGACCTGAGAAGTACCTCCCTGGACTACATGAAAAAAGATGTACAGGAGCTCTTTGATCATGTAGCCCAGGCCGGTATGACCCTGACCTTGAGTAGCATCTTACCCTCACCAAGAATGATGCCACAGTATAAAGAAAAAAATGATCAATTTTAACAATTGGTTAAAGTATTGGTGTCATTCAAAGGGGATCTAGTGTCTGTCAGCCTGGGATGACATGCTCGACAAGCCACGTTGCTTCGCTAGGGACGGCTTGCACCTGTCACCCCTGGGTTTTCGAATACTGGCCAAGGCTCTTGCCTCCCCCATAGTGCCTTTTTAGGCAAGGCTCAAAAGACAAACCCACTCCCATAGACAACACAAAGAAAAAAAAAAACTAAGGGTAATGCTGCTCAATGCTAGAAGTCTAAACCTCAAGATGCACACACTCGAGACTCTCCTCAGTATGGAGAATATCGATATCTGTACAGTAACAGAAACCTGGTTCAAGGCTCCTGAGAGCACCCCAGCACTACCAGGCTATATTTCATACCATGCTTTCCGGCCCCAAAACTCGGACCGAACTACAAAAGGAGGGGGAGTATCCATATTTATCAAAGATACCCACACCTCCAGGCTAGTGGTACTGCACGAAGCTTCGGAGACCATCCATGTGCAACTAACAATGGGCAAAACTGCCTTTCAGTTTGTAGCCTGCTACAGACCACCCTCCCAAACACAGGAACCTCACTCGGCTTTCCTGAGAACACTGGAGAATATGAAGGTCTCTCCAAACACTATTATATTGGGTGACTTCAACTACCCAAACATCGATTGGGAAAACTACTCAAGCCCAAACACCGTAGCCCAACGGTCAATAGAATTTATAAACTCAAATGCTATGGAACAACTGGTCACCACTCCTGCAAGAGGGGAAAACATACTGGATCTGGTCATCACCAACATGGGGGTCTCTATGTTCCACACCAGAGGTATACCCCTCATTGGTAAGATCAGACCATAAACAAATTTTACTGGACATCCATATTCCGTCCCCAGCCCCAGCCAAGAAAACCACGGTGAAGAACTTCTCAAAAGCAAACTTCACATTTCTCAAAACTGAGGTGGAATCCTTCAAAGCCCAGGGCCAGTGGACAATACAGCCCAAAATGCAGAACCCTTTACAAAAGCATTCTATGGACACCTACAGGAATGCATGGAGCATGCTATCCCAAATAAAACCAAGACTCACTCCTCCAAAGGCAGGAGACCTGTCTGGTGAATCCCAGCCATAAATAAGCTATACAACAGAAGGAGAAAGCTACTACATGACAGAGCAAAATCCCAAAAAGGGAAGGCGTCACTGATCAGTACTAGCAAGAAACTACGATCCCTCATAAAATCTTCTAAGGCCAGCTTTGAAAGAAAAATTGCACAAGACACTAAAGATAATCACAAGGCCTTCTTTAATTATGTCAGAAACCTGGGAGGCAACTCCCAGATATGCTCTGAGTTAGTGCAAAATGACAAAAAATTCACTGAACCCACAGACATTGCCAACATCCTGGCAGAAAGGTTCAGTGCAAACTTCTTCCCCCCCAAAAGAGCAAATATCTATCCCAACAGAGTGTAGCCTTCCTGAGATCACAGATGCACAGGTGAGAGCTGCCCTCTCCAAAGCTAAAAACACAGAATGAATGGGACCAGACGGTGTCCCGGGCTGCGTCTTACACGAGCTCCAAGAAGACCGAAACCCTCATATAAAGTCACTGTTCAATCTCAGTCTTACTACAGGATATGTTCCCAAGGAATGGCGTACAGCAACAGTGGTCCCACTCCATAAAGGTGGTGCCACAACAGACCCCGGAAACTATCGAACTATAAGCCTGACTAGCCTGGTCTGCAAAGCTATGGAACGTATCATCATGGAAATCATGAACAAAGACATTGGGAACATCCAGACACTGGATCCTACCCAATTCGGCTTCGTTAAGGGCAGATCTTGCCTCTTGATCCTGGTCGATTTCTTTGAAACAGTTACCAAAGCCATAGATGAAGGGAAGGTAGTCCACACAGCCTACCTGGACCTCGCAAAGGCCTTTGACACAATACCCCACTCGGGCATCATAAATAAGCTCACCAGCTTAAATATCAACCCCTATGTCACAAGATGGGTTGCAAACTGGCCCAGGGATAGAACCCACATGGTCAGAATAGCAGGTGCCATGTCAGACTCTAAACCAGTTACAAGTGGTGTCCCACAAGGCTCAGTCCTGGGACCTCTCTTGTTCGGTATATATTTCTCCGAGGTACAGGCTAACACGGGTGGACTATGGCTGACCAAGTTCGCAGATGACTGCAAACTGGGTGCTATAATCGACTCTCCAACTGACACAAGCATCCTCCAAAAGGGTCTCACAGAGACGGATAACTGGTGCCAGAGCCATGGCCTAAAGCTAAATGCCAAAAAGTGCATAGTCATCCCCTTTGGAAAAAACAAAGTGCCCACAAATTACCACATAGGTGGTAATCCATTTAAGTATGGAAGAAATAATTAGGGACTTGGGGACCCAAGTAGATAGCAATCTCTCCTTTGACAATCACGTTGCCAAAGTGGTTAGAAAGACCTTCTATATAGCTCACCTTGTCGTGAAAGGGTTCACATCTAGATCAAGAGAGGTCATTGTGCCCCTCTACTCATCACTTATCAGGCCCATAATTGAGTACAGTGCCCTGTTTGGGATGTACCTTACCCGACACCTTCAGCAACTGGAAAGACCCCAAAAGTATCTCCCCAAGAGGATCAAGGGGCTCAAACAGATGCCCTATGCAGTTCGGCTAAAGAAACTCCAGCTCTACTCAGTTGCGTACCGCCTACTCAGAGGCGATCTGTGTGTGATGTATAAAGCCATGTCCAACCCAGAATTAATGGACATGCTTCACCTCAGGAAATCTAAATCCCTTAGAGCTACATGCTCCAGGGACCTGAACCTCAGCACAGAAATAAATAGGACATGCTGGAGGGACAGATTCATATCCCAGAGGCTCCCCTCACTCTGGAACAAAATCCCAATCCATGTCAGGCAGAGCCCCTCACTGACCCCCTTCAAGAGAAATCTTGACGAATGGATGGGAGATCGTATGTTTACCCCTGGGATCTCTTCTGTGTCGCTGCTTGACAGAGGTACAGTAAACAAACTTTAAAAGGGCTACCTTCTGTGACCTACTATACAAAGGCACAGTCAACTAATCTAAAAGGGTGGCGAAAGTCAAACATATTCTGGCTAGGCTTATAAATGCCCTAGGGCAGATAGCCTAGTATGAACCTATGAACCTCCAGGCTAGTTGCTCAGCATAATGCAGCCGAGGTTATCCAAGTGCAACTAACTCTGGGCAAAACTGGAATCCAAATTGTAGCTTGCTACAAATCACCCACCATGCCCCAGGATTCCCACTCCTCTTTTCTTGATGTACTGGAAAATATTAGGGTTCAACCAAACACCCTAATAATGGGTGATTTCAACTACCCACCATTAACTGGGAAAACTACTCATGTACCCAGCTCCTTTGCTCAACACTTTCTGGAATTCATATACTCCAATGCCCTGGATCAACTTATCCACACCCCCACCAGGGGCAACAGTATCCTGGATCTAGTCATTACCAATATGAGTGACCGGTGTTCCACACCTGAAGTCAACACCTCATTGGTCCACTCCAACCATAAGCTAATTACACTGGATATCCACATCCTACCTCCACCCCCCATTGAGGAAACCATGGTAAAAAATTTCTCCAAAGCCAGCTTCATGCTTCTTAAGACAGAAGTGGTGAACTTCATGACACCCATGCAGATGGACAATACAGTTAACGACTACTGAATCCTACACAATTGCACTTTATAAGCACTTACATGAGTGCATGGATCGTGCTATCCCAAACAGAACCAAGACGCTATCCTCCAAAAAAAGAAGCCAATCTGGTGGTCCCCTGCCATAAACAAACTGTACAACAGAAGGAAGAAATTGTTGCAAAAGACAGTAAAATCCCACGAGTGGAGGAGCTCCCTGGTCAGCCTCAGTAAGAAGCTGCGATCCCTGATAAAATCCTCCAAAGCTAGTTACGAAAACAAAATCGCCACTGATTCTAAAGACAACCACAAAGCATTCTATAGCTATGTCAAGAATCTCAGTGGTAACACTCAGATTTCCTTTGAGTTACAGCACAATGGCACTAAATATACAGACCCAACTGATATTGCCAACATCCTGGCAGATAGGTTCAGTGCTAACTTTACACTCCTCTCACCCCCTAAAGAGCCCATCTCTATACCGGAAGAATGCAAAGTTCCTGTAATCACGGCTGTACAGGTAAAAACCGCACTCTCCAAAGCCAAGAACACAGCATTCATGGGACCAGACAACATCCCAGGCTGCATTCTACGCGAACTACAGAACGAACTGGCACCCCACCTAAGTACCATGTTCAATCATAGCCTCACCTCAGGCTTTGTGCCTGCTGAATGGCGCACAGCAACGGTTATCCCACTCCACAAGGGGGGAGACGGACCCCGGGAACTACCGCCCCATTAGCCTGACGAGCCTGGTCTGCAAGGCCATGGAACGTATCATCATGGGACTTATAAACAAAGATATTGGTAATCTCCAAACACTAGATCCCACCCAGTTCGGGTTTGTAAACGGCAGATCATGTCTCCTAAACCTGATAAACTTCTTTGAAGCAAAGGGTAAGGTGGTTCACGCAGCCTATCTAGATCTTGCCAAGGCTTTTGACACCGTCCCCCACTCTGGAATTATAGATAACCTCACTAAACTAGGTATAAATCCCTATGTCACAAGATGGGTTGCCAACTGGCTCACTGACAGAACTCACATTGTGAAAGTAGCAGACTTCAAATCCGACTTCAGACCAGTGACAAGTGGAGTACCACAGGGTTCAGTCCTGGGTCCTCTCCTGTTTGGTATCTACTTCTCTGAAGTACAGGCTAACACAGAAGGTCTTTGGCTAATGAAGTTCGCAGATGACTGCAAACTAGGAGCCATAATCGAAACTCCTAACGATGTGGACATCCTACAAAAGGGCCTCACTGAGACAGATGCCTGGTGTCAAAGCCATGGCCTCAAGCTCAATGCCAAAAAGTGCATGGTCATCCCCTTTGGTAAAAACTCTGTACCCATGAACTACAACATAGGCGGTAGTATACTTAACACTGAAAGTGTGATAAGAGACCATGGGACACAGGTGGACAGTAGTCTCCTTTGATAACCACATCGCCACAGTAGTCAGGCAATCCTTCTACGTGGCACACCTCATCACAAAAGGTTTCTCATCCAGAAAAAAAGAGGTCATTGTTCCCCTCTACTCATCACTCATTAGACCCATTATAGAGTACAATGCCCCTTTTGGTAAGTACTTCACAAGACATGTACAACGACTGGAAAGGCCTCAGAAATACCTCACAAAGAAGATTACCGGCCTCAAACAGATGCCTTACGCAGACCGTCTCAAAAAACTCCAGCTTTACTCTGTCGCATATCGCCTACTCAGAGGTGATCTCTGCCTAACATACAAAGCTGTGTCAAACCCAGAGATGTTGGACATGCTCCACTTAAAGAAATCCCAATCCCTCCAAGCTACATGCTCTAGGGACCTAAACCTTGTCACCACATTAAACAGAACATGCCGGAGGGATAGATTCCTGTCCCAGAGACTTCCCATACTCTGGAATAAACTACCTGTCTATATCAAACAAAGCTTCTCATTAGCACTCTTCAAGAAAAATCTTGATGATTGGATGGGAAATAGGAAATTCACCCCGGGGATCACCTCTGTGGCTCTGCTCGACAGTGGCACAGGAAAATAATTTTCTTTGGTGGCAAAAGCCAGGGTACCTTTTTGGCTGGGCTTGTATAGGCCCCAGGGCCGATAGCCTAGTACCTACCTATGAACCTAAGAACCTATGCTGATAAGGAGAGCAAGTGGTTAGACAAACAGAGTAAGAGACTGTTTGCTTCTACTATAATTATGAAGGCTGTATGTCGAAGTTTGTATTAAAATGTGCTTATAGTTTGGAAGAATTTGCTTCTTCTTTGTCTCCAGAAGAAGACAGGTCATATTTGAATTAGGTTGTTTCTAATTTGACTCGTGTTTGTAAACATGCTTTGATAGTTGTGCATGGTTGTGCTGACATTGTGTCTAGACCTTCTGCTTCTTTTGTGGCGGTGAGAAGACTTGTTTGGTTGTGTTATCAGAATTTTTCTGATGACTTGAAAACTGAGATTCTTAATTCATCACTTTAGCATGGATCTGTTATTTTGGGCCTGCGGCTACGCAGATCCTAAAACAGTGGGATGACAAAGGTAAATCAAAGTATGGAGTCTGCACATTTTTTTCGGGTGCCCAGGTTCTACCCCACCAAGGCCACTTCTCAATCCTTTAGGGTGCAGATCAAACAGAAAGAAATTCCAACATTAATAACAAGCAGGTCCTCAAAAAATGGCAGAAGGATAACACTTCTATACTGAATACAAAAAGTAACTTTCCCAGAAAGAGTCAGGCTCCAGCTAATGAATGACTATGCTGGGAATCTGATCACCTTACCCACACCTCCTGCCCCAGTTTCCTTTTCTGTCTCACACCAACTGACCCTCAACCCCTTAACCTGGGGTCAGACGGTTCCAGACAGATTGGTGTTGAAGGTGATTCAGGTAGGATTTACTTGACAGTGAATGTACTCTCTTCCTTCTTTCAGGGGGAATTCCCTTACATCTACCAAACCATACAGATCTGCTTCTACCAGTGTTACGACATATATTAGAAGCAGGGAGCATAGAACCAGTACCTGCAAATCATGTGGGCAGAGGTTTTTGTTCCTGGATATTTTTCGAACTGAAGGAGCTCACGTGGAGACCAGTGTTCAACTTTGAGAAAAGACAGATCTATGTGAAAGTTCCAAAATATAAGATGTTGACCCTACAATCAGTGCTTGCACTGCTTCCAGACTATTGGCTTATGGTAACACTGGATCTCAAAGATGCTTATTACCACATACCCAGAGCTCACATTTTCAGGAAATTTCTAAGGTTTGGTTACATTTTCAGTACTCTGCATTATCCTTTGGTCTCTCCACCGCACCTCGAGTGTTCAGAGTGTCTAGCTCCTGTGGTGGCTCACTGCAGATTGCAGAGCATCCACTTTTATCCTTATTTAGATGACTTCTCCCAGATGTCTGGAGTCCTTAACAAAGATGTTCAACCTCCTGTCACAAAGCACTTAAAACTGGATTCCTTCTCCAGGTCCAGGACAGGCTTTGGTAGGACCATTCTCCAGGGGTCCGTGGACCCTTATCCTTCTTCCAATAGGGTGAGCTTAGGGAATCTACCCATAGGCTATTGCAGCAGTGAGAATGAAGAACATTGTACAGTTGTGCAAGTCCTGCTTACCCATAACAGTAGATGTTCAAATTTCTTCCTTGCTGCATTAACCACACCTGTCCATTGTCCCCCTTTCTAGCTAATTGAGGTGAGACAACCCTCCTTTTTATGGTTGTTGTTATTGCTTGGATTATTTTTATGGTGATTTACTTATTATTGGTTGTTGACTCAAGCTGAATCTTTCTTCCTTTCTCAGTTTAGTAAAATCCTGAAAATTTCTCTCTCTCGTTTTGCTGATAGCCTGCACCCTTTTTGAAGGAAAGTATATCAGCAACCAGAATAAGTCAGAGGGAGGTGGAGTTAGAGCTTTGGCAAACTGGGTGGGTGCTGCGTCCTTGGCAGGACACTAACCATAAGTTACTACAACAGTAAATACATTTGAACATCTACTATTATGGTTGGATAGTACAGTTCTGTAAATCCCATCTGTTTAGGCAAGATGTCCTTCCATATCCCATCCTACCTAATCCTTCTAATACCACTTCCTACTGTCCTAGAACTAAATACACCATCACTGCCTCCTATAGTTCCACAGCTCTATTGAACTATTTGACCAAGTACTTAACAGTTACCCTATGCTGCTACTTTTTTTTTTTTTTACACAAAAGTGTTTTTATTGCTGTTTAATGAACTATACTGATGTATTCTATCATTGTTAACCTTATCATATTTACTTTGAATTCCTGTGAGATAATCTGTAATGTATATGTGGAATGTGTACTGTGTATTTGTATTTTTCTGGAGCTTTTCTCCCCAGGACTTTATTGAAAATGGGCTCCTTGTGGCCAAATGGACTATCCTGTCAAACAAACTGCAAATAAATAAATATCAGTATTGCGGTATTCTTCACTGAAGGGATCTCCTGCTAAGGATAGGACAACATCCAGCCAGTATATCAAATCCTTTGGCTCTTATAGGCACCATATGTAACATGTATGCCCCCTGCATAAAGCATAAAGATGACGTATGGACGCACATTCTCAGAACTTCTTTGCCTCCAGTCTGAACACCCTTTCACTCTGCTTTTTGCCAAGCCATTTTCACTTAAGTGCCCCTTTGGTGTTTCTTCTGTGTTTGGTTGCTTACTTGTGTTTATGCCATCCATGAAGGGAAAATGTCAGTGTGGGAGGCAAATTCTCCATAAAGACCATCACAACCAATGTCTTTTTTGCCTAGGTGCTTCACATGACCATACGCAGTGCTCTGTCAAGCGTTGCTTATCTTCTGTCCATATGCCTTGAGAACCAATGTCTTTAAGTTATTGGCTCAGGGTGCTTTGGTGGAATCCTCCCATTCCGAGGAACAGCTGGCTTCTGAGAAGGAAGTCAGAAATCTTGGCCTGATCTTGTTGCTGTTCAGCCTCCATCAGATGTCTGTCTAGAAGCAAGTGAAAGCCTTGAAGACCATCTGGTGCTTGCATCGGATTCCTCTACATTGCCCCCTTCTGAGGTCAGCATGGCTCATTGTTCTCACATGCCCTCAGAGACTTTTCACACATGAACCATGGCTGATTATTTACAAAGGGCCAAGGGGAATTCTTCAAATCTTAGTCTGGGAGGAGATTCCTGGTACACTTCTTGAATCTCGCCAGGGCACTGAAACACTGAGTGTCAGTAGAGCAGATGTACCTCTTATGAAAACACAGACAAAGCATATTACCCCTATTGCTGAAGATTCCCGGTTTGAATGGTGGGGTTTTACCCAAAGATTGTTCAGTGCCTTAATGGCCTTGAGGCCTCCCCAGGGAGTTTCAGTCCCTGCTCCCCCTTGGTCTTCCATCTCTGTTAAGAGGGCAAGGGAACCAGATTCCTCAGGTAAGGACTGAGATTTTAGGAAGGAATTTCTAGCTTACTCCTCTCAAATCACTTCTCTAGATTATGGCTCAGAGGAAGAATATTCTTTGAGCCCAGATTTCCCTTTGGAAGAATCATTCTTTGGGAATAATTTTGTTCATGTGATGGAGTACTTCAATTGGGATTGCTCCCCGGTCTGTGACATCCAAAAGAGATACTGTTAGCTTTTACAAATGGAGTCACCTAAGCCATCTGCAGTTCCTCTTGTTTTGTTATCTCTTGGATACCTTATCTGCTGCCTCTGTAGCTCCTGACTCTCAGCCCCCTGACCCTAAGAAACCTTATAGGTTCTGCAAGTTGCCTAAGGACTGCAAGTTATTTAAGTGTCCTTCTGCTGATCTTTCAGTGTTTTCAGTCCCTACTGATGAGCCTTCTAAGCTTTTGCCCTCCTCTAAGCCTCTTCCTTCAAATAATGACAGTCGAACTATGGAAAGACTTGGTAAAAAAATGTGGACTGCTGCCATCTTGTCCTTTTGAGCTATTAATTATCAAACCCATATGAGCAAGTATGTCTTTCCCTGCTTGGGTCCACTTCCCAGTTTGCTTGTCATTCCATAAAGAGCAGCTACAATGCTGCTGATGCTGTTTTCTGGGCTGCTGTCTTAGGTTCTATGATGAGATGTTATTCTTGGCTTTGCCGAATGTTGATATTACAGCCAAACCTTTGGATGCTTCTCTGGATAATAAAAATCTTTTTGGGAGAACTGCAGCTGGCCTGTTAAAGTCCATCCAGGATAATGGTATGGCCTTGCAGGAACATAAGCATATTTTTATTTCCCCTATCCCTAAATTTCAGAGGAATTGCCCTTCTAATTCTGCCTTTGTCCGTAGGCAGCCTCATCAGTCTTCCAAAGGTAGGAAGGCGTCTAGGTGTATTCCTCCTGCTAAGTCCACTCAGACTCCTGCATCTCAGAAGCCTTCCCTTCAGGCAAACCTGTCTGTATCTGACATTTAGACCCTCCCCCCTTTGCCAGATCCTCATGTCCCTCTGTGTTTCTCTGTCCCTCCCAAATTGGCAACAGAGCACTTCAGATTTTTGAGTGCTGACTATTATTTGTCATTGGTATTTCTCGTGTTGAAATTCCTTTCCCCCTTTTCAGAAATTCCACTGTCTCTTCCAGACCAGCTTTCTCTTTTCCCAGTTGTTGTACAGTCCCTTTTAGATCAAGGCACCATCCAGCCTCTTCCACACACAACCCTAGCGGGAGGGATTTTTATTCCATGAATATTTTGGTTCCCCAGAAGGATGGGACTTGGAGACCAATTCTAGTCCTTTCTCAACTCAACACTTTCCTCAAGGTCCCTTCTTTCAGGATGCTGTCTCTTCGGACTTTGTCTCTTCGGACTTTGTTTCCTCATCTTCTTCCTCAGGCCTTCTTGGTCTTTCTTGATCTCAAGGATGCCTGTCTTCATATTCCCATCCACCTTCTCCCCAGGAAATTTTTGCATTTCTTTATTTCTTCCTCTGTTTTTCAGTTCTCTGCTTTGCCTTTTGGCCTTTCTGCTGCCTCAAGGGTATTCAACAAATACCTCACTCTTGTCATTGCTTTTTGCAGGCTTCGAGAAGTACATGTATTCCCCTGTCTAGATGACTTGCTTATTCAGGCTCTTTCTCCCAGCAGTCTCCTTTAACATGTCCACTTTAACCACTCTTCTTTTACAAAGTTTTGGGTTCATCATCATTCTCAACAAGTCGGTCCTCATGCCCTCTCAAGGTCATATTTTTCTCAGTTGCAGGATTCAGACCATTCCCATGTTGGCTTCTCTTTCTGTTTCCCATGTTTTGTCTTCGACAGCCTTCTTCCTGTGTCTTCTTCCTCTGTCCTCTATCATGGCAAGGGACTTTCTCAGAGTTCTAGGGTTTAATGCCTTCACCATCCCCATGCTTCCTCTTGCCATGCTCCATATAAGGAAGCAACAGTGGCACCTCATGTGTGTGGCTTCAACAGTGCCACTCCCTGGAGTTCCCTGTTCTTTGCTTCCTTGTCTTAGACTTGAGCTCCAATGGTGGATTTGGCAAATATCTTTCAATTCAGGTTTGCCCTTTCAGGCTCCAGTTCCCCTCCCAGAAACTGTTCATGGACACATATCTGGGGTGGGATGCTTTTTGCAGCCCTCTGAAAGTTTAGAGTCTCTGGCCTCCTCATCAGAGGTCAACCCATATCAATATAAAAGAGATTAGGGCTCTGCTTCTGGCTCTGCAGGCTTTTCATTCCCTTTTTCTCCTCAATCCCCTGAAAATCTTTGTGGACAATACCACTGTAATGCAGTATATCATCATGCGGGTGGGGGTGGGGGTACAAGATTTTACCTGCTTTGCAGACTAGCTCTTCAGGCCTTTGATCTGGTTATCAGTTATCAGGTGTCTCTGCAGGTGGTTTGCATTTTGCCAGAGCACAGTCGAGTGGCAGACTCTCTGAAAAGGTCCAGAACACAGGTTCACGAACAGATGCTTCACAGAGATGTGTTTCTGGATATAGTCCATTGGTGGGGTATTCCTTAGATCTTTTTGCCTCCCCTCTGAACAGTCAACTTTCTCTAGCTGTTCAAGAGCATGAAGTCTTCTGAGTTGGAAGGAGGATACCTGTGTTTTCCTTGGAAGGGAGTGTTTCTGTATGCCTTTCCTCCCCTTATCTGCTGCCAAGAGGCTGCACAAGGTCAAGCAGGACTCTCACAAAATCTTGTTGGTGACTCCCTTTTGGCCAAGACTGCACTGGTTCCCCCTTCTTTTTCATCTGGCCAGGGGAAATCCGTACAAATTACCTCAATGGGTGGATCTTCTCACAGAGGACAAGGGATTTCTTATCCATCCACACATGTCCTCTCTTCAAATGACACTATGCATGATAGGGTTTTGATCCCCTTTAAGCACAGCTTTTCTGAGGATGTAATTCAGATTCTGCAAGAGGCCAGGAAACCCACTACCAGAAAATCATATATGTCTAAATGGAAAATATTTTTTGCTTGGTGCCTGCTTTGCCATTAGGATCCCCTTTCAGTAGGGCTTCCCTTGCTCCTCTCTTATTTGTGTGATCTGGTCCATGCTGCCTTGACATATTCTTCAGTTAAAGCTAACTTGTCAGCAGTCTCTGCTTGTCTGCCCTTAAACCCCTCCCCCCTTGGCCTCGGTTTGAGGTCAAGCAATTTGTTAAAGGTGTCCTTCATATCAGGCCACCAAGAAGCCCCATTCCACTTTCTTGGGACTTTAATTTTGTACTTGAAAAATTGACTCTCTCTTCTTTTGGACCTGCTAGTTCACTTTTCTTGCAGTTTTGCATTTGGAAAACTGTTCTGCTGTTGGCTTTTAGTTCTGCCAAGACAGTGTCAGGACTTCAGTTTCTTGTGGCTATTCATCCTTTTTAAATTTTTCACAGGGAGATAGTATTTCTTTGTACTAATCCTTCTTTTATGTCCCAGGTGGTTAATGAGTTGTCTCTTAATCAATCTGTTCTACTTCCTTCCTTTTTCCCTTCTCTGCAGTCTGCCAATGAGAAGGTTCTTCACTCCTTGAACCTGCATAGGCAGGTCAGAAATTATTTGGATAAAACAAAGATTATTTGCAAGTCTGAGCAACTCTTTGTTTCTTTTCATCGCAGAAATGTGGGTTTAGTCTTCTCCTGAATCGTCAAAGTATGTCCTTTTGTTATTCTTTTCATTGCAAATATCTTTCTTTGTTTATGAAAGCGCATTCTACTAGTACAGTTGCCTCTTCTGATGCCTTTTTCAAGGATCTGGACAGCAATTCCATCCTTGAGGCTGCTACTTGGTCCTCTCTTCATACTTTTACTAGGCATTGTAATTTGTCTGCTGTTTCCAGGGCCAGGGCTATTCCCACTAGATTTGTAGAGGGCTCTTCTGTGCATTCTTCCCCCCAGTCATCTTCTTAGCTCTTGTATTCTCTCTTCAGTGAAGAACACTGCAAAAGTGATATAGAAGGATGTAGTACAGTTGCATAAAGTCTTACCATAACAGTAGATGCCCTTCTCTTTGTTGTTGCAGTATTTGCCCCCCCCCCATTGTAGGTCTTGCCCCTTTGTTTTGTTTCCCTCCTGGCCAAGGGGCTCTCGCTTCCTTTCCCTTCTTGGATTTTTTTCTTCTGGATGTGCATGTTCTCCTTTGTATCTGCGAGTGTTTTGATCCTCCAGGGGCAATTCATTTCTGAGTATTTGTGTCTGTACCTCACCCTTATGCCATATGCCATAAGCAGGAAGCATATGCGTGACGTTCAAAGCCTATAAAATCCAAACTCTTTGGTGTACTGGCCAGGTGTTGAACTATTCATGGCAGGGGATCCCTTCAGTGAAATATACTGCAACAGTGAGGAGAGGGACATCTACTGGCAGTGGCATCTGTAGGATGGCCATATCACCCAACACTTCAATGTTGGTCAGTCTTGCAACTCAGCACTGTCACCGTACTCTTAAGTGTAGTCAGTGTTGTCTGTGATGCTGATGCCATGTGCAGTATAGAGTCAGACAGAAAAAGTGATGCAACTACTTTTCCATTTCTCACCCATACTCTGTCATCCCACATCAATTTACATAATATTTGTTTGGGGAATCTTTTGAGATTCTTCTCTTAAAATATTCTCTTGGACATCAGTCTGCAGCCAAGTTATTTTTTACTATTTGCGCTGCTTCTTAGAAGTGAAACCTGGATTCAGACAAGAGCTAGCCCCAGTTCTTTTTATATATATATATATATATATATATATATATATATATATATATATATCATTTATAAAGCAGATGTGTCTAAATCCAGGTTTCTCCTAAATTATTTCCCTTGAAGGACAATATCTGTGCAGAATATGTACCAGATATTCCTTTTATAGTGGATGTGAGAAGAGGTTTGCAGCTTGAGCCCTGAACATGAGAGAAATATATCATTTTCCTTTGTGCTCCTCCCACCATCTGGGTATTGTCGCTTCTTGATGGTTGTGTAGATGTTTATGGGGGGGGCAGCTTGGGGACTACTGCTTGTTCCTAATGTCTTTTTTATAACATGGAAGCACGTGTTCTTTTACAACTCACAGACAGCCACTTAGTGTGACATGTTATCTTGATAGCACTATGCCTATTGTCGGGTATAGTTGCATGGCACTGGCAGACACAGTAGACTGTGTTTGCACACCATGTTGTGTTGCTACATTGATACAGGTAATGAGATTCACAAATCCTTTACACTTGTTGCTCTTGCTTGTATAGTTATACTACTTGTCATATCATCGTATGAGCCAAATCTGTTTCTTGGCAGTTTGGGGAAATTGTGATTGCTCTGTGTAAGCATTCAAGGGTTTATAGTGTATGGTTATGAGACAGTATTTGTGTCCACAGTACTCAAGACCAGTTAATGCTACTTTATTCATCAGTCTGCACTTTTCTAAAATGCATGTTTGGATCATTCATAAGCTGCTGATGTTGCTCATCCATGCTAGTCTGAGGTACCCATCAGCTTTGTATCACAGTTGGTGTGCTTACTGCTGATTTTCCTTGGGTTAGTGGCCACATTGTAATACATACTCTGTGGCCTTTCTTGGTGTGACAGTGCTGGATTTGTGACTGACACAGAGGATGTGATCTGGTGGGTATGGCCTGATTGCATTGCTACATAGTACCTCATCCTTTCCAGCTACTCAGATGCTGTTGGCTTCATGGTCTGCATTTCTCTTTTTGGCATATTGTGTTGGGCTGTGGTATGTGATTTACTTTTCTTTGCACCAACCCTACACATTATAGACCTTGTTTGTGACTACTGCCCCAAAACTTTCAGGCCTGTACCATTGTTCAGGAGTTTGTTGAACATCATATTGAAGAGCATCCATGCTTCACCTTTGTGTGGATGCTCTGCATCTTTAAACATTATGTGTCACATGCTACTTGTCTGAAACCCCTCTTAGTTTGTTGTGCTATCATTTAACATTTTAGTAGGGGTTAAAGAGAGGGACAGGTGATATAGACCAGCAAGTAATGATACCATGGATATTGTCCCTTTTATAAACAGACTTTACATTATTCCTCAAGTACATGAGATATATAGAATGCAGGAATAAGTTTTCCAGTTTATAGTAAATGGTTATACTAATCAGATTTGTTAACTGGATAAGCCAACTGGAGAGTCGGTCATTTTGCAGGGGGTGACCCAGTAGCAGTTTCTGGTTAAGTGACTTGTTCAGTGTCACATAGTAAGCAAGTGGAGGATGTGGGACTCAAACCCAGATTTGCTGCAGGTTGTGTTTAGTAAAGGGTTTTTAGTGTTATGGTAAGTTGAAAAGAAAGCAACAAAGCATTTGTATTGTTAAAACACTGTATCTGTATGAGCTGTTCTTAGGCTTACTGAAATATTCATTTGTTGTTGTTGCAAGTCATGTAATTAATTAATTTGCTTGAGTCTTTTAAGCAAAGTTAGAAATTACAGGAAGGATCAGATAGGTCTTTAAAATATTTAAAGGAGTAAGTAATAAGACCTGGCCACAATACATTAATCTGATATGCTGACCAAAGGATGAGGCTTGAGTTTTGGCATATGGCCCAAAAAGAATGGCTTAGATTTTGTGATGTTGATGCTAACATTATTATAGCTAGTCAAAATTGTAGGTTCAAAGAAAGCTTTGAGTTAATTATGTCAGAGTTTGCAGATAGCAAGTAAAAGAAGTCTGTCTACAAACAGTGGAGTGTGTTGTGAGAAAATGAAAATGGGAGGTTATTAATGAAGGAGAAGAGTAAAAACTGGGGTCACTCACAGGGACGTTGAGGTTCATCCTGTTCAAGTCAGTTGCTGTATCAGAAAAAGCTTTGTTGTAAGAAACTAATATGAACAACTATTTTGGTAACCAGAAAACCATTGTACAGAATTGAAGGGTATTGTAAAATATTCATTTTTTTCACTTGACTTTATTCATTTATTGTGGGCAGGTCCTTTTGCCATATTCACTTTACCTTTGTGGAATTGGAAGTAGTCATTATTCATGTTTTGCCATGGTCTGAGACTGTTTTGCTTAGGGATTTTAATAAATTGTGTCCTCGCATTTAGAAGTATACTAGTGAAACAAGTGCAGCAAATAAGTGTAGTAATCCTTGTTGGGCATCTGGGATGCATCTTGCCTTTTTTCAAGAGTGGAAGAAAATAAAATATATAAAGGGGTTGCTGAAAAACATATAGAAGGGTTGAGAGCAGCTAGCTTCAAAACCTTATGTTCTGTCTACTCTAATTTGAAAGTGCCATGGGAGTAGTATAAGGAAAAAAGATTCAAGCTGAGATTTAAGAAAAAAAAATAATTGTACATTGATGAAAGCTGTACAATGCGACCCAGCACTGATTAAGTATGCAACAGCAGCAGCAACATACGTACATGTCAAGCCTAGAGCTGCTGTATAAGAAGGCTCTGTGCTGGTGAAAGTAGCATATGTCATGCAAATAAGTGGAATGTGCATTGACAGGTCATGTGACCTAGACCCAGTGGTGTGCAAGTAGCTTATTCTAACGAGGTGTGTCCATGCTGTCATTGACACATTGTTCCATTTTTAACAAGCTACACAGCAAAGTCTTTACCACTTTTGTATTATAAATGGAAAAGAAATAGGGTGGATAGGGTGATAAGAAAGGGAGATGATAAAGCAGAGGAAGACAGAAGAGTGGTGTAGAGTGGGGGGGTGAAGCTTTTTGTGGGACAGGACCCCCCCTCCAAAGAGGTAGGGGGGTAAGGTAACACTGGGAAGATGTAGATGGGAAGGAGGGAGGGTATAGGGATTGCAGCAGGGACAGACAAACGGAGACATAAATGACAGATAAAGACAGACAAGGGAGGTCCTGACACTTGGAGGGTCTAGAAAAGAGAAAGTCAGACAGACAGGAGGAGAACACTGGGTGGTAGAAAGGACTGGACAACAAAGTGGGAAGGGCAGCATCTCAGAAGAAAATGAACACCTTGATGGGAGATGGGCTGTGGCAAGGACAGTCTGCACAGCAGTGTGCCCAAGCAGACGTTGGTCAACTCTTTGACTGCCCTTATGGCTGGTCTCGGCCATGAGCTGTACAACTATGCAAGCCACATGTGGATGTACTCCAGGGTGCCAATGTCGCTGTCCAGCTGCTGGTCAACTAGACCAGTGACCAGTCTTTCTGCCTCCCTCTCTGTGGTCCAGTGGGACTCTTGTGATACTCCCTGATGGGAAACCTATACCACCCACCAGAGAAACAGCACTAAAGGCCACCACTGAACCCTCATAATCCCCCCTTGCAGGATAACATTTGTCACCCTGCAGAGAAGCTGCACTAGAGACTTCTGAGGACTTAGCAGGTACTAGCAATTCAGGTGTCGGGCATGGTGGATGCTGTTGCAACACATCCAGCTCCACAGCTGTTGCTGTAGAAAACATACATATAAATGGAGCAAAACAAAAACAGTGAAGGACAAGTAGTAATAAAATGAAAAATATGATGGTGATAAAAAGAAAGGCAATACAAAAATCAACGATTGCTAGGCTGCACTACAATATTTTGTACTGCAGACCCTGGAAGGGGAAAAATGCAGTTAGCTGAGCAGTGGCAGCATAAAAGCAATAGGCCTGGTGCACACCTTTTTACAGAACACTCAGTGGAGTACAGGGCAGGCACCATGTCACAAGTCTGTAGGACAGTTGTATGGGTGTCAGCTATGCAAATTAGTGCAGTGGGCATCAAAGCTAGGCAGAAATGTCTAATCTATACAAATAAGCTGCACATCCCTTAGGAGATAATAAGCAGATATCATATATTGTGTGGTTAATGATGGGATGCATGGCTGAAGGTGGCACCTGACCACATATGATATGCCTCAGAATACCAACAGAAATACACAGGTGATACATAATCCCTGTGATAATACTGCACCCTGACAAGTTAAAAAACAAGTGCATTGCTACGCGATAGCTCAACATTTGCATTTCTGTGGTATTCCAGCTGTGACTGGAGTAGGTGCAGGCCATGGAATGGGTAATCAGACTGTATGTAAACCCCTCTACTGTCCCCTGATTTTACAGAATTCCCTTGGCCTTATGAATCTGATCTGTCTCTAATAAAATACTTTATTTTCTGGTAAATCACTGAGGATTACAGTTGGTCAATAATGTCAGGCTCTAGAATGCCATACCTCTTATTGTTCAGAAAGTGAATGTTGACCCAAAACCTGTTTTGTTACATTTTAAATTATTTGCAGTCTTCTACTTTCGGCTTTTCCCAGTTAGGGGTCGCTACAGCGGATCACCTGTCCGCTCATGATTGGCAGTAGAGTTTTACAGTGTCGAGTTGCCAGCCCGGTGCCCAACCTTCCACGGAAGGCACACACACACACACACACACACACATGCACTCACTCACGCCAAGGGCCACTGAGTGTCCAGTCCACCTACAGCATGTCTTTGGGATGTAGGAGGAAACCGGAGCACCCGGAGGAAACGCCTGCGACCACAGGGAGGACATGCAGACTCCATAGAGAAGGCACCCCAGCCGAGGATTGAACCGGAGAGCCTCTTGCTGTGAGGTGACAACGCAAACTGCTGCACCACCGTGGCCGCCCTTTAAATTATTTTCAGTAATCTATAAAAATGTCCCTGATTAGGGGCTTTTTCTTCCATTATTTTTGGCTTTGTCCCTGATTTATGAGCAAAGAAATTGAGAGCTGTGGCAGTGTGACGTATCAGGCTAACAAGGCAGTGCGGAGTTGCCTGTATGGAAGTCACAGAGCTGTGAGGCATGCAGCAGTTCCATCTGGTAATGTACCACAGCATAAACCTATACCCATAACTGCAGTGTCCACCAAAGGCAGGCCATTCTACAGTACAAAGGCACTGTCTTGAATACCTGGCAGTAGGAAGGGCAGTGCAGTACTTACAATTACATGCACAAGTCATATGGTACATAAAGCAAAACAAAACTGTAAGCACTGTTGAAGCTGATTAACAACACTGCAAACCCATACTTTTATGCAGGTGAGCAGAGATACGTCCTGTCAGACACTTTTATAATAAAGAAATCAAGTAAATAATACAGAAAATATTTAGGCAGTAACTCTGTATACATATCCCAGTCCCTGGATAGGTGTGCCAGCCTCATGTGACAAGCTAATCTGTTCTTTATCTCTGCAGGTGCTGAAAAAGAAAAACATACAAACGAACAGCAATAACTGTTCATAGGTGTACAGTAAGGCCTAAATTTCTAAAACCAGTTTTCAGGAAGTCATACAAGAGCTTTTCCTGAAGCCATAGCCCCTTGCCAGGTTGGGATAAGGTGTAAGTGTTAGCTGAATTCCATCGAAGTACTTCACTGACACCATATGGCAGATATTGTCTGGCAGCATGGCATTGCAATGTAGGTCATTGCCAGTGTGCACTAATGTTACCTCAGCAGAGATGTGCAAGGGAAAGAAAAAAGTTGTATGCCCATCACATATGGTAATGTGCTTCTGCCAACAGATGTACTGTCCATTAGCATGACAATGTACAGAAAATAATGACACAGTTGTGCCAGTGTACCCATATAGACCACTGACTTGGTTGCAGAAGCCTACAGGTATGCAGGTTTCATGGACCTGTTCAAGTATGTGCATAATTTATCTCGACCTACTATGAGTGTTCATGGGCAGGCCACCCTTTTGGGGTGGGTTTGGCATAATGGTTAAAGTCTTCCCTCATAGACTCAAAGTACAAAACTTGAGTCTGACTGTTGGTTATTAGCTAGGCGTAAAATAGCCATTTAGGGCAGTTAGCATAGTCTTTATCTCTCTCTATGAGATTCACAGTGCACTGTAGGGCTACCAGCTAACTGTGCTACCTGTATGATTCAGAACTGTTTCTTCTGAATTGCTTCATTAGTTTAATTACTGCACTATGAGCCCCATAATAGCATGATGAAAGCCATTGTTGCCATTGTGGTGCTCATCAAGGTGTTGATTTTGCTACTGTACAGGGAGCAGATTTTTAACAGAGATTAACTGAGTGTTTTATACAGTAGAAAAAGTATTCAGCAGTTACTGCAGTAAAGATACACAGGCCAGGTGTGGGTTGGTATACAGAGTGGATATATTTACCTTATATGTGGGTATGCTCAACAGCGACATTCTTTCAGTGAGATACAGGGAGGTTGGAATGGGGAAAGTGGGCATATAGGGCTCAGATACAGGCAGCAATAACCCACCTGCTGTACTGCTGAATGTTTGGGATCACCTATGTACCCTTGTGGTTTGGTAGAGAGAGATGTATTGGACTATATGGTCTCTGCTACAGAAGTGCAGATGCTGTACACAGAGAAAGGGCTGAGTTGGGGGAGGCACACCTGGTAAACAGTGCATGCTGTAGTTTTTTTCCAGTGGGATGCATTTGCGTGCTCCATCACATTTTGTTCCCAAGCTGTCGCAACAGGGCTGCTATGGAGAGAGAGCCTGTGAAACTGGTACATAGCAACCATACGGGTGGCGGAGTGGTACATCTGGTGGTAGAAAGTGTAGAGTCTCAGCAGTCCAAATCTATAGGAATGTATATGGCATCAAAATAGTGCCAGCAGCTGGAAAAGTTCTCCCTGACAGAGAGAGGGAGAGAGGTGTTACTGTAGGCTATATGTATGTAAGGGACATTCTAAACGCACACAAAACTGACAGGGCTTTTGGGGAGCATGTTTAGCAGGACATAATTTCAGATGCGAGTGCTGTTGGTGGCCACAGCATGTTGGTGCAATACGTCTGCTGCAATGTCCCCAACATGATACTGCATGCACACATGAAAGCTCGGTCATTGCACGCAAGAGAATTGCCAGACCACACTCGCTGACACAGAGGACTTCTTGGTATCCCTTTCTGTGGACAGGGGGAGAGAGCTGATACATAGTGGAGACCTGGATTTGGAGGCTGGATTGGTCACAAAATCGTTTGGCTCTGTTGGGGGTTCTCCAGGTTGATATTACCTTAAGGCAGTAGCATGGCCTTGTGACACACCGTTGGCAATGGCATTCTGATAGTAGATCCCACCTTCTCTCTCATACAGACATGTTTGGTATACAGCTACAGTGGTATTCTTCACAAGGTATGATGTTTGTTTATATTCTTTGAATTATCTGTTTCCTACAGTGCTGATGGAATACTCAAATGTGGGATTGTACACATGACTGTTTGCCTGCCTTCACAGGTCCAACAGCCATTGGGGCAGCCTCAGCAAAACAGGGCATGCTTGATGTCAGTGTAGCATCAGAGCCTGATGCTGATGAGAGCCTCATCCTGGCACAATCAGATAGTACAGAGTCACTGTTTGCATTGATTACTTTAGAAGGCTTTTTCCCTCCAGACCCCACAGACACAGCATGTGGAATCTGTTCCTGCCACTTGAATGGACAAAAAGAACAGGATGTGTCTGGCAGTCAAACACAGGGTTCACGATCACCAACAGCTCATGCACCTGCAATGGGCAGTTACGCCATCACAGCATATGACAACATTACTAGATAGTGACATACCTGTAGGCATCAGTGCCATGCCTGCTGCTTGGAGACTGAACTAGGTGTCACACCGGGCAAGCAGCAGATATGCAGCTCAGTGATCCAGGCACAGACTGATACCATCAATGTCATTATACTGATGATTAGCATACTTACTGCATGGCAAGTGTGAAGACAGTACAGGTATGTGAGGCCTGCACTGCGTAGATCACACATTGCAGTCACTGGACAGCTAACTGCCTCCATGTACCAGGGCTGCCACTTTACAAGTGACACAACTGCTCTATCTGTACTGTGGGTATGTCCTAAAGGGCAGGTACCGCAAGATTATGTAGTGACACTTCGTAAGCCTTCTGTCTACTTCTAGGTATTGAACTGTGTACTAATCAGACAGGAAGATGTGAAAGAGGGGGTTACTTAAGCTTTAGCGGTCTAAAGGGAGGAAATTCCCCATAGATCTTCTAGTGCGCACTAGTATGAGCAGATAAGATGATGAGGCTGGGAGGAGCTTCCAAAGAAAACTGGGCTGGCACTCTGTATTCTGGATCAGTGGAATGGCAAATTAATTTAAATAGCTTAAGAAGAGTGATTTCACAATATATGTCTGTCAACAGCAGGTGAAAGAAGAGAGGGAGGAATTTTGTGGTCAGTTTGACTTAAAGGGGTAGACAACAAGAGAGAAACTAGGCTTAAGAATACAGCAAGATCATAGGGGTAGGTGGGAAATTTGTTCATTCACTTAGCTCTATGATGAATGGCCTATAATGTGCTAAAACCAATAGCAGCCGCAGTTTAAAAGAACTGCAGAGATTTGGAAAAAAAGGTCTTGGGTTTCATTAGCTAATAGCAAATGCACCTAGATAAAGCCTGAATAACAAAAATAGTTTTCAAGTCAAAGTATTATCTTTGGGTGATGTGGCCAGGATAGCTGCTGTGCATAATTTCTGATCTTGACTTGAGATGATGTCATCTGTCTGGCTAACTATGCCTGTCTCTATGCCCTGACCCTTTTAAAGTCATACTACTTGGACGCTAGAAGTTTGTGGCATATGAGGCAATTTGTAAGTTGAATCTGCTCGTCTTTTTTTCCATTACTTTGATCAGTAGTCTCTGAATGCTGCTTGATTTGTTATCTTTATTGTTATTGTGGCCTCGCTTCTGTTTGTAGCAGTAGTTTTGCTCCTTTCCCATTGTTGGGAGGGGTAGCTTTCCATATACTTTTTTAATGAGAATAGCTTGGTACAGAGTATATGGACTTGTAAGTGTATTATTATAAGCAGAATAGAGCTCATCAGCAGAGGCAGCGCTGTGGCTAATTTGGTCAGCAGATGGCCTAACTACAGTAAAAGTGAGATGTGTTACGAGTTTTTTTTGTAATACTGACAGGTTTTTATAGTATAAGCAGAGCATATTGTTGATTCTTGATGAATCTTTAGAAAGAACAAACTTAATACCCAAAGTGCTTTTTGTCTGCTGTGTCATTTCTTGTACTCCACAATTTAGAGGGTTGAAAACTGCTTCTCTAGAACAGCCCCCAGTGGTGGCTTTTTATTTTTTGTAGTAATTTTGTTTAATAAGTTTAATTTGTTTTAGTCTTTTGAAGCATACCTCTCTGTGTGTAATATTTTTAGGTTTTCACGGCCCTTAAAATTGTAAAGTCTGCAAACCAAGTGTAAGTCTTTTATTAAGCTTCTGAGAGAACTAGTTAGCTAGTATTCCTGACAACACATCTGTGAAGATTCCAGATGAGTGGAAGAAATGAATGACATAGTGGTGCAGTGGGTAGAATTTCTGCTTTACAGCACTTAGTTCTCCAGTTCATTTCTAGGATGGGCTTTCTTTGTTAAGTTTGCATATCCTCCTGTGCCTGTGTGGGTTTTTGATTGGTGAGCCAGTTTTCATTCACCTCCGAAAGACTTCTCATAGGTGAATTGTCTGTCTCCTTTTTGACAGTATGTTTGAGTAAATTTGAAAATCTGTTAACATCTTGTGATGGGCTAGCACCCCATCAAAGAACAAGGTCTGCTTTGCATGCATTGAGTGCCAAGATTGGCTTTGGCTTTTCTACAACCTTGAATTGGATTAAATGGATAGTGAGATAATGATAAAATATGCTCAAAGACAGCAGATTTTGCAGGAAGCTTTTTTAAAATCATTTACTGTACTTGCAGGTGGTACAGGAAGGATGTGCTGCCAGGATATGCTCTGGCTTTCACACAGCTATAAACTGGATTGTGTGTATTGAATTGGATAATGAATAAATGAATAAGCCCATGTGCAGTAGAGTCTACTAGGATTTTTCTAACACTTAACTGTTTTTGCAAGTGGTATCTGGAGAAAGCGTATGATTCCAGGTTGTTTTGGTGTGCGAGTAGCAGCTAGAACATTTATTTAAAATCCAAGTATCTTAATAGTAATTGTCATACATATAATTGTGAATGAGTGGATATTTAACAAAGTGTTAAGCACTCAGCAAAATTGCTACTTTTAGTTTGTCAAGGCTTATTAAACTCACCTAAAATTATGAACTGCGAGATTAGGAGGTTCTGTCTTTGTCAACCATGAGAATTGACACAGGCAGGAGCTTCAGAAAGATCAGTATCTAAAACTTTCTCAAACTACTAACTCTTCTTCTTACCAATAATTCTGTGCAAAGAAGGAATCTCTCCAGATGAGTTTTGTCATGTGCTGAGAAAATTGCTTCTCTAGAACAGCCCCTAGCTACTTTAGTGTTTGTTTTTCATTTGTTGATTTCTACTTGTTTTTGATCTGTTATATTTGTTTAATTTCTGCTGCATTTCCTGCAAGGTACAGGTCAGTATGTTCCAGTTTTAGTTATTATTTTAATAACTTTAAGTGAAGCTAACATATTCAAAAAGCATCACTATAACTTAAGTACAAACAAGTGAATGAATTGAGTGAGTGCATCACAGTATTATCTGACCTCCGTTATGAATTTTTACACATGCATCTGGGCTCAGGACTGGAAACACTGTAATATATTTCTGCAACAAAATAACCACCATATAAGAAAATATAGCACAATGCTGCCATGTCCTAATACACAAGAGAAAGAAGACCATGAATTATAGGTTACTGTGAAAAGTGTGACCACTTTTGCCTGTTTAATATACAGTGTTCATTTTAGGTCTCAGCAGCAGCAGCTATCCCCATTTCCCTAGTGATATTCATCATTTCAGTAACCTGCCATAAGTTGTAGGGTTGAACTGATTTCCAGTTTCTCTTACAGACTGTTTAGCCACTGGTATTGGAAATTCACAAAATTAAGATCTTACCCTGACAGACAGGTGTTTACTGAATCTATTCATAAATCCGAGAGAGGACAAATGAGCATGAGAAAATCATGTTACAAAGATCCAGGCAACCCCTTTTAAACTCGGCCAAGGAAGGACAATCCAAAAATATTTGAAGCCAGTCACCAAGGACACTGGACATGCACCTCCAACATAAAGGACCAATTCCAGGATGTATTCTGTATAGTCTAGGTGGGTGGTAGTAAAACTTGAACAGACACTGTCATCTAAAAAACATAAATCTACAGGATTTTGTGGCTTGTCTAGGGGATTCCCAACAACAACAATCATTTTTCCATGGAATTCAAATGACCCAAAGCTTTCTCTCGTGTAAGATGGAAGCCACCTGTGAGACTTCACTTTGTTGCAGTAAAGATCTTGTAAACTTGACTGAGTCCCTTTAATAGCATTCTTTTTTTTCCCTCTACTGTTAAAGATTTATTGTAGTGTTCCAACTAGATAGAGAGATCCTGAACATTCCAGCTGCCTCGTCTTCTGTCTCTGGTCAAAGCTGTAGCATTTAGTGGCAAAATGGAAGTTAACCCATCCTAAAGATTTACAATGAGCCAGTGCCCATTTAGCTTTTTTCTTTCTTTATTTATTTATTAACATTTGATTACCGGGAAAGTCCAACTTGGTAGAAGCCCATTTTCAGCGGAGGCCTATGAAGAAAAGCTCCAAATTAATGAAAAACATTTTAAGAATAATTTTACAATCTTCAAAAATAAATCAAAAACATTTGCAGTTTAAATAATTATAACAAATTAGACATGACATAAAAACATTTGTTAATAAGCAATACAAGGTATATGGCAATCATTTAATATTTAGAGAAATGTTAGACAGTTTGTAGAGAAATTAAAGGTAAGTTAGTCTAATACAAATAGAAATTGCAATATGAAGTGAGGGAAAAACAGACTTCTGGTATATTTTGAGAGAAAGTCAGGGAAGAGAAGTAGATATCAGTAAGGAAGTAAGTGAAGAAGGGAGAGTAAGGCACACAGAGGCAGGCAACCAGCCACTGCTTTGCTGTATTTGACTGTGCAATCCAAGTAATCTGTTGCATTCTGCTAACCATAAGCAATATAATTTTATACTGTATCCTGCACCTTTAAACCTGTACTTTTGCTGTGTTGCTGATTTTTAAAAACCTGTTCTTGCTGATTTGTTGCACTTTTTGTCTGCTGTAGCATAGACTAGATTCAGATTTGCTGAATCTGGTTCTGTTTGTTAAATTGAGCACTAAACCAGGCTATCTTTTGTTGGAGAGGGCCCCTTGTGTCAGGAGAGTGCAGTTAGGACTCATCTGATTCAAGGTTGCTGGAATAGGGCTCAGTTTTGAGCTGTTTTATAAGTTAAATTGTTTAATTCAGCATAGAAAATGAGCAAACTTTACATCAGCACCCTGAATGGAGAACAAACGTTCTCCAGCTAGGTATTAGTCTAGAAGTAATGCCCAGTGAAAAATGAGTCTGCCACTTCATGGCAGCATATCAAGTTACCATGGAGCTTGGACAGAAAAAAAAACTAACGGCCTCTATTATTTTAGACTCAGTAAGCAATACTTCTGCTGTTTAGTGAGTGTAAAATGTAAAAAGAAAAAAAATGTAAAAAAGTGTACGTGTTTGTGTGTGTGTATGTGTGTGTGTGCATGTGAGTGAAAGCAAGATCAATCAAGATGTTATTTTACACTCCGTAAACAGTACTTTTGCTGTTTAGCGAGTGTAAAAAAAAAAATAGAAAAAAGTGTAGGTACGTGTATGAGTGTGTTTATGTTTCTGTCTGCGTGTGTGAGTGAACGTGCACATGAAAGCAGAAGAAACTGTGTTTGTGTATGTATGTGTGTGTGAAAGCAGAAGAGACTGTATGTTTGTATGAGAGAGAGTGAACAGTGAGATCAATCAAACCATTATTTTACACTCGCTAAGCAGCGCTTTTGCTGTTTAGCGAGTGTAAAGTAAAAAAGACAAAACTTAAAAAGTGTGTGTCTGTGCATCTGTATGTGTGTCTGTATGTGCATCTATGGCTGTGTGTGTGTGTGTGTGTGTGTGTGTGTGTGTGTGTGTGTGTGTGTGTGTGTGTGTGTGTGTGTGTGTGTGTGTGTGTGTGAGTGAATTTGTATGGGTGTATGAAAGCAGAAGAGACTGTGTGTGAGAGAGAGAGGGAGTGTGAAGAGTGAGAGTGATCCCTGGCTGCAGCAGTTAACATTTCTGCTTACCTCTTGACATACTTCTAAACTATACAGATTTTTACCCCATATCTTTGGTGTGGTCCTCATAAAATGTTGATTTTCTGGTAAATCACTGACAAAGCATTGAGAATTGAAGTCAGAAAGTAATGACAGACATTTGAATTTCAGACTTCATTCCCTTCGGAAAATGCATGCTAATGCAAAACCTGTTATTCTATCAACTTTCTATGTTTGCAAAAGCATTATTTAAAAATTGTCCTTATTTTTGGGCCTTTCCTCCCATATTATTAATGGCTCGTTCCAGATTTTTGTTCTAAGAGGTTGAGAGGTATGCCTCTCAACCTCTTCCCTGAACATATGTTTTATATATTTTTGATGTGACATGCTTCTTCCAACACCATTAACATATACTACAGCACGTTTGAAACATTACACAGAGAAACTATTTTACATTAAAAATATATTTAAAAAATAATGTAGTACTTAAAAAATAAGTAAATAAAACACAACACATTTATAGAGAGCCCATTACCTAAGTGCAATAATGCCCTCCAGGGTGTTATGTGTAATTATCCAACGACCCCCCCATTAATATTCAAAAACGTGCACGCTGATTGGACAGCGTGCACGTTGTAAATCAGTTATAGTAATGGAAAAAAGGTCCGGTTGCCCGGACTTTTTCCATTACTATAACTCTTTTTTTAAGCAACGGAGAACGCAAGATCTGAGTTGCTTCATACTGTCTCGCAATGTTAAACGAGTTTAACATAGTGAGACAGCTTTAAAAAAGCAACGGAGAACTCTGTTGCTTTTTTAAAGCTGTCTCGCTATGTTAAACTCATTTAACATAGCGAGACAGTTTGTAAAAAGCAGTGGAGATCTTGCTTTCTCCGTTGCTTTTTTCAAAACTGTCTCGCTATGTTAAATGAGTTTAACATAGCGAGACAGCTTTAAAAAAGCAACAGAGTTCTCAGTTGCTTTTTTAAAGCTGTCTCGCTATGTTAAACCCATTTAACATAGCGAGACAGCTTTAAAAAAGCAATAGAGTTCTCCGTTGCTTTTTTAAAGCTGTCTCGCTATGTTAAACCCATTTAACATAGTGAGACAGTTTGTAAAACGCAACGGAGATCTTGCTTTCTCCGTTGCTTTTTTCAAAACTGTCTCGCTATATTAAATGGGTTTAACATAGTAAGACAGCTTTAAAAAAGCAACAAAGAATCTCCGTTGTTTTTTAAAGCTGTCTCGCTATGTTAAACCCATTTAACATAGCGAAACAGTTTGTAAAAAGCAACGGAAATCTTGCTTTCTCCGTTGCTTTTGCCCACAGCTCTGATGTACTGTGTAGGCATGCGCAGTACATCAGAACTGCTGCAGAATACCAGACAGCTGCGGAAGAGCAGCAAGGAGGCATTATACAGTGCCATTATTTAAGAAAAGTAGTTATTTTTTTTCTTAAATAATGTCATTGTATAATAGCAATAACCCACTTCTGGGTGTGGGTAATGCCAATTTACCCATGGTTGGCTTTGTTTGGCCACTCGGGCTTCACCCTCGTGACCAAACCATACCAACCGTGAGTAAGTCCAGCATTACCCACACCCAGGCATGGGATATTGCTATATTTAACACCCTTCGAGGGGCGTAGAGGCCCTCTGCCTGTGGTGTCAGACCTATACTAATGGGGTGCTCTTAATTATTGCTTGCTTGATCACTGTTTTAAGACAACTCCACAGAGTCAGGTGACCAGCCACTGCTCTGCTGTATTCATCTGTGCAATCGAAGAAATTTGTTGCATTCTGCTAAACATAAGTACAGTGTTATACTGTATTTTGCACTAAAACTGTATTTTTGCTATACTGCTGATTTTTTTAAACTGTTCTTGCTGATTTGTTGGCCTTTTTGTCTGCTGTAGCATAGACTAGATTCAGACCTGCTGAATCTGGTTCTGTTTGTTAAATTGAGCACTAAACCAGGCTATCTTTTGTTAGAGACTGTGCCCTTGTGGCAAGAGAGTGAAGTTAGGACTCAACTGATTAAAGGCTGCTGAAACAGGGCTCAGTTTTGAGATTTTGTTATAGGTTAAATTGATTAATTCAGTTTGATCACTGTTGCTACATAAGCCCCATGTTGCACAGGTGTGCACTTGCTTTAACAAAGCTCCACAAAGTTAGGCAACCAGCCACTGCTCTGCTGTACTCATCTGTTTACCTGTAGTGCACCACCATGCACTGTCACTCACTAACGAGCAGCGGGGGTAACCATTGGTGGTTGTAGATGCAAAAACTTCATTAGATAAATTTTCCCTTAGTAGCTGCCCGTGAAGTCCTTAAACTGAGCTCAGCTGCTCAAAGAGCACCTCAGCTGCAGTTTTGTCCCTTAAGCAGTCCGCAAACCACGAAATCTACAATAGTCTCGTACCATTTAGAGAGCCCCATCTAGTATAGACCCTTTATAGAGCACCTCATTAGTATAGACCCCACTTAGAGCACCCAGTTACACCACACCCCTCCATTTTCTCTCCCCACTGTGAAAACAGGCTTTAACCTAGCATTATGGATGGTCATTTTCTCTCAATTTCTCCTACCAGCCTGACTGAGATGGGTATCCTGAGGCAGTGTAGCAACTTCTTTTTTGCCATCCTTTTATCTAAAATGGAGGCAGAAATCTTGTGTCATGATTTAGGATTGAAGCAGGTTGATAAGACGAAACCTCTAGTGGATGTCTGGCTGGTTTCAAGATCATCAATGCAACTGCCTGTCTCCAAGAATTTGGTAGCTGCCCACCTTCAGGTATATCATTAAACAGTCTTAGAAGAAAAAGGAGGAGTAAGTCCTTGACCATCTTGTAAATCTTTTGAAAGATTCCATTATGCCCAGCGGGTTTTACCCCTATTTGAATACCATAGAATAAGATCCAGTTCATCTAAGGTGATTAATACTCTCAAACTCACATATTCCTAAATTGACACATCATTAACCTATTTGAAGACCATGTCCACAGATATACACACACCCTCCCCCCAGATTCAGACCACATTTTCCTTGTTTTTACCTACCACAGCAAGGAACCTGTAACCTTGGCTCTTCATCACATCTTTAACCTTTACTTGATACAAAATATAATGCCAGACATCTGGAAAACACCTCTTACTGCCCAAACAGTCTAAACCTCAAAACACTTCACACTTTCATCCTATTTCCATCCAACCCACTCTTGGGAAGGTACTACATAAAATCATTTGTAGCCACTTTTCAAGTTACATTCAGCAATACCATCTCCTTACCCAAAAACAGAATGGATTCTTGACAGGTGCAGTGTCAGCATTTTAGTGCCCATCTGGCAGATATTCCTCTGTATGGACAAAGGTAACTTGACTAAGGCAATATTCGCTGACCTCACAAAAACTTTTGATCTAATCAGCCACCAGCTCCTCATCCTCTCTCTTCAGAACATTGGCATTAGTAATCACCTAGTTACAAGACTTCTTGTCAAACTAATTCTTCAGAGTTAAATTAGCTTCTTTTCTCAGTCCACACGTCATTCCTTTGGTAGTACCTAAGGTCTGGTTTCATTAGCAAACTACCTCATGAATGTCTTATTCTGCAGCTCATTCTCTACACTGATTACATGGTAATCTTTGTGTCCAGCCACAAGCATGCTATAATCGAAACACAAGTGCAGAAAGACTCCTTCAGTTCCTGGCTCATTAACCATAAACTAACTCTTAGAAAAACAAACAGTATGCTGTTTGGCACCACCCAAAAACATTAAGAATCACCAGTCACTCAGTATTACTACCCTTTGCGGCACATCAGTAGAAACAACCACCTCCTTCATATACCTCAGTCTGTGGCTACACTGCCACTAACGTTCCATACTAATATTGAGAAATCAAGGGCAAAGGTTATCTTACTTTTCTCATCCTACCTATCCACACCAGCCAGGGCAATATCTTTCTGACCCAACTTGAATATGGTCTGCCTGTAATAGCCACAGTCTCTAAGAAGAAAATCATGCAGACTACTGAAAACAAATTATGTTGCTTTATCACTAACTCACCATCTCATGAGCACTGCTGCATCAGCCTCAAAAAAGCCAAATGGCTCCTATTGCAGCACTTTGTAAACCTGCTAATAGACTCGCTCATTGTCAGACTTCTCTAGCAATAACCTGAGTTGCTTCTCCCAAACAGCCTCCTCACTCCAACACCCACCAACCAGGTTATACAGCACCAACATTCTTTCTCCATCCTTGTTTCTAAAATATGAGGATACTTCTCCTTCCTAAAGGAGCTACAACCCCCCTTACCCATATTAAGAGCTGAACTTAAAAAAAATTCCCCCACACCAATTCAAACTGTTCTTCCCACACAACAGGCCACATCATGTAATGACCTCTCATCCTCTAGCCTTACTCTCTCTCAACTACTAATACCTCTTAATTCCACCTCTCTCGCCTCGACTCTCACTACCCCACCTTTCCACCATAATGTAAACTTGAAGTATAAGCATGTAAATTTGTAAAATGTGCATTTCTTTTATAATTGTTGCTACATCTATTAGTTGTTGTTGTACAGTTTTGTTATACATTACTTTCTGTTTTTGATATGTACAGCTTACAGCCTCTGTGTTCACTTTTATCTTCTTTGTGAATTACTTCACCCAGGCAGTACCTGCAAATTGTCAGTTATGATCAGTGTACTACATTTCTGCATAAGTCAAAGGACAATCGGCTTATTTCCTTTTGAACCTTTGACTACAGTTAGATGCCTTACAAGCCAGTATTATAGCAGTCATACTTGGTTCTCATATTGAAAATATCTCAGCCAAATCAGCAGCGCACGGGGAGCTAAACAACAAACTAAAAAAATACAGCAAATGTAAATGCTTTGTTAGTAGTAAAAATGAATAACAACTAAGGCCATAAGTACAACTTTGAAACAACAAAACAAAACTATTTATAACCCTCCATCCCACATGAATCTTCCAAATAGAAGGCAAGAGGCTTCTGTTTAGAGAATTAATATAGATGAAATCGACTGCCAAACAGGCCATAGATGGGAGAAAGCCTTCATAAGTGTCACAAACAGGCCGTAGATGGGAGAAAGCTTTCATAAATGTCATATATATATATGTGTGTGTGTGTGTGTGTGTGTGTGTGTGTGTGTGTGTGTGTGTGTGTGTGTGTATTTTATATATACATACATACATTATATAAATATATGTATAGGTTCATAGGCGGTTACTAAGCTAAATGGCCCTAGGGCCTTTACAAGCCTAGCCATGTAAAAACATGTGTACCCTAATTGACCATACTTAGATGGTCATTGTTAGCAGAGTGATTCTGTGATCAGCACCAACTACCCCAGTCCATGAGGGATATAGGTGCCACCCCCGGGAAAATCCAGGGTTTGTGTGGGATTTGAACCCAGGACCTGTCGCACCCAAAGTGAGAATCATACCCCTAGACCACCAAGCCATATACATGTGTGTATACATATATTTATTTTCAGTTCCCACTCCCAACCCACCATATCAAATAGCCTTTAAAATGTAAAAGTAATCCCCTTACCAGCCATGCATAAAATGTAATCCTTAACCATACCATCAGCAGGCAAAGGGAGATTTCACAAAAAGCCATTAATTCACCAGTTTCATTGAGCAAGATCTGTGCAGACCCTTCATTGTCAAAGGTGCTGATGCACTAATATTCTCATTAGTAAAGAGATCCTCAATCCTAAGTACTCACTAGGGAAATTATAGCCATATCTATCAACAAAGAGCAGCCCAGGATGGTGTCATATTAAAATCTCTGTGACGTAACTACGGAGGAGAAGATCCAGGCACCAATTATCCGCAGTTAGCAAAAACTTGCTGCATAGAATCATCAAGAGAGTCACCAAAATAAAGTAAATGAGTGCATATTGAAGTACTAAGTGGCTGGTTGCTAGCCAAACTAAATAGTTTCTTGGAAGTAATGAACCATATATGGATTAATGTTCCCAGTTGTCAGAAGAATCAGCCTGTGGATACTGACTAGAGTTAATTAGCTGTTTTAATCATGTAGTCTCTGAATATGTGGAACTCTCCTTCTAAAAAGAAATGAATCCAATCCTTTGACCAAATTTTGAACAGCTTCTTAATGGGAAGCTTGTTCCAATCCCTTCATACCATACAGGTTTAGTGAAGGCAACTGAGCCTCCCAGTAGGTGGATTCTTAATTGTGCAGGATAAAGAAGACGGTGCCACTGTGACTATCTGCAGAACATAACAGTCTGCTGGAAGATAGCCCATTTCATCCCGGTGTCAGTGTAGGAGTAATGGTCAGAACGAATATGGGCGTCCTCGATTGTAATAATCTTGCTTGGAGTCTATAAAGCAAGTAATATCTTGTCCTTCAAGTGATATGTCTCAAAATAAACAAATCTTGACACTGCCTTCTGGAAGCACAGATTTGATGAACCCGCTCAATCTGTAGCTCTTCAGGCTACAGCTCCATCCAGAGGACTCATTGCTTTCTCATATATAGCGCCCAGTTTGTTCTTTCCTCCATTTCTGGAATAATTGTAACCAGGAGGTTTTTGAGATATCCACTGTGCTCCAAGTCAGTAAGTTTAGCCTCAGCTTGTTCGAGATGGGTTTCCTCTGCTTTAACGTGGTCCATGATACCTACTGACAACAGGTGATCTGAATAGGCTGTAAGGGCATTCTTGATGTCCGTGAGCTTGCCATCGACCTTCTCCATATAAGCTAAAATGAAGTACTCTACATTTCTTGAAAAATCTGCTTTAGGTTAACTGAGGAATGCATGTCTTCCATATGGATAAATGAAAAAGAAACTAGTGGTCTTAAGATCTCGTTGATGAGCTCAGCCACAGTAATTTCCAGATATTCAGGAAAGCTGTATTGAATTCATTTACAGCCTTATATAAAGGGAGGATTTTTAGGAAGTTCAACCTACAGGTCAAATTATAGCAGAGAGTAACCAGTTTATAGCCAATACAAACAATTGACAGAGAGGTATGATATCGAAGTAGAACAGAATCCGAGGTTGTTTTTTTTTTTTCATCCGATTCAACATCTGAATTGTCTGATCTGTCTAGATCTGACCTCTGTGCCTTGTGCCAAAGCTTTGGATCTGAGAGCTCTGACTCCTCCCCTACCCACAATTTCCCTTTCCTGCCTGAACTGCCTCAGATCTCATTTTCCACCTTTGTAAACCAGAAGCGTGGACTGAGAGTTGCATAATTTATGGTAAGTGAATGCTTTTCTTCCTCTTCCTCCTCTTGAACATTTTTGACATTTGTCATATTAGGTAGGGATAGGATATTACAGACATTTTAGACATAGTTTAGTGTATTATGACTTTTCTGTTAGCTTTTCTTCTTTGTGTTTGAGTGTTTATGTAGATCTTATTAGGATTCTAATTTATTAGCAAAAGTTTTGCATAGAAAAGTTGTTATCCTGCAAAATTACCTTTTTTCTGATATCGACAGGTTTTAAAAAGTGCTCTTTCTGTGGGCATAAAATACCACCCCAAGACCCACTTGCAGTATGTTTACTGCCTGGGACCTTCTAATCTAAAGATCTTTTGCTCTGTCTGTGCTGTATTTGGTACCTGGGCTATTCAAGTGTGTAGAGACAAGTTGATTTTGGAAGGCCTTTTCTCTTCGCAGACAGGGTCTAGAATGTCTTCAGGTGGAAGACATCCACTTCTTCTCTTTCCTCTGAAAAGAAGAGAGACAAAGAAAGGGAGAAATCCAAAAACAGTTAGAGAGAAAGAAAAGGAAAATGACAAAGAAAAATCAAAGAAAGGTTGGACACTAAGGAGGGAGAAAAGAACCTGCACCAATTGGCTAGACAGAGGGACTGAGCTAGGAAAGATGTGAAGCAGGTAAGAGTGATAAAGGATAATGAGGGAAATGTACTCACAAGTGAGGAGAGTGTGTTGTGCAGATGGAAAGAGTACTTTGAGGGGTTGATGAATGAAGAGAATGAGACGGAGAGAAGGTTGGATGATGTGGGGATAATAAATCATGAAGTGCAGTGGATTAGCAAGGAGGAAGTAAGGATAGCTATGAAGAGGATGAAGAATGGAAAGGCTGTTGGTCCAGATGACATACCTGTGGAAGTATGGAGGTGTTTTAGGTGAAATAGCAGTGGAGTTTTTAACCAGATTGTTTAATGAAATCTTAATGAGAGGATGCCTGAGGAATGGAGAAAGTGTTTTGGTACTGATTTTTAAGAATAAGGGTGATGTGCAGAGCTGTAGTAACTACACAGGGATTAAATTGATCAGTCACAGTATGAAGTTATGGGAAAGAGTAGTGGAAGGTAGGTTAATAAGGGACGTGATGATTAGTGGAAGCTTGGTTAAAAATGGACGTGATGATTAGTGATCAGCAGTATGGTTTCATGCTGGGAAAGAACACTACAGATGCGATGTTTGCTCTGAGAGTGTTGATGGAGAGGTACAGAGAAGGTCAGAAGAAGTTGCATTGTGTTTTTGTAGACTTAGAGAAAGCATATGACAGGGTGCCTAGAGAGGAGGAGTTGTATTGTGTGAGGAAGTCGGGAGTGTCAGAGAAGCATGTAAGAGTGGTACAGGATATGTACCAGGGTAGTGTGACAGCGGTGAGGTCTGCGGTGGGAGTGACGGATGCATTTAAGGTGGAGGTGGGATTACATCAAGGATCAGCTCTGAGCCCTTTCTTATTTGCAATGGTGATGGACAGGTTGACAGAAGAGATCAGACAGGAGTCCCCATGGACTGTGATGTTTGTAAATGACATTGTGATCTGTAGTGAGAGTATGGAACAGGTGGAGGAGACCCTGGAGAGATGGAGATATGCTCTAGAGAGAAGAGGAATGAATGTCAGCAGGATTAAGACAGAATATATGTGTGTGAATGAGAGGGAGGATAGAGGAATGGTGAGGATGCAAGGAGTAGAGGTGGCGAAGGTGGAAGAGTTTAAATACTTGGGATCAATAGTTCAGAGTAATGGTGAGTGTGGAAGAGAGGTGAAGAAGAGAGTATAGGCAGGATGGAGTGGGTGGAGAAGAGTGTCAGGAATGATTTGTGACAGACGAGTACCAGTAACAGTGAAAGGGAAGGTCTACAAGAGGGTAGTGAGACCAGCTATGTTATATGGGTTGGAGACAGTGGCATTGACAAAAAAGCAGGAGTCAGAGCTGGATGTGGCAGAGTTAAAGATGTGAAGATTTGCACTGGGTGTGACGAGGGTGGACAGTATTAGGAATAAGTATATTAGAGGGTCAGTCCAGGTTGGAAGGTTTGTAGACAAAGCCAGAGAGGCAAGATTACGTTGGTTTGGACATGTGCTGAGGAGAGATGCTGAGTATATTGGGAAAAAGATGCTAAGGATGAAGCTACCAGGTAACAGGAAAAGAGGAAGGCCTAAGATAAGGTTTATGGATGTGGTGAGAGAGGACATGCAGGTGGTTGGTGTGACAGAGCAAGATGCAGAGGACAGGAAGAAATGGAAACAGATGATCCGCTGTGGCGACCCCTAATGGGAACAGCCGAAAGAAGATGAGAGATCCAAGGATTGTCCAGCGATAACTAAGAAAAGGTACCTTTGATGCCAGCATTGATAACCTCATCCTCTAGATCTGGCCGCTCTACTAGGACCCTTACAGAATTTGATGTTGCCCAAATGTTGAGGTGGTTTTTGAGGATACAGATTTATCTGGGAGTCCTCCTGGCTCCATCCCAAGGAAGGGTCTGGAATCAACCCCTTCCACCCCAACAACTCTGTCTTGTCAACTTTCTACACAATATTAATTTCTGGAACCATTGTATGTTGGATCCAACCTTCCTGCTGTACCAGCTTCAAAGGCAACAGCACTGGAAGATTTCGGCTTTGACATCTTCCATCTTTGCCATTCTTGCCATGTTTTTCCTCTATCCTGCATTAGTAGTTTACTCTTTTGGATAGCCAAATTGCAGTTTTTTGTTTCTTCTTTCAACTCCAATGCAGTCAGGTCGAGTAGAGTCCCAGAGCCAGAACGTCTTTGTCAGAGCTGTAGTGGTAGAGTTGACTCCTGAGATTTTCAGAGCTGTTACTACCGCTTCTGACTTAAATAGTAGGTGGTGGTTCTTCAGTTTGAATGGCTGAGTTGGCTTTTGAGGCTGTGGAGAGGGCCTTGGCTGAACTAAGACAACTGGTATACTCCCATAGTTTGGATCCATCCATACTCCATCCAAAGACTTTACCTTCCTCCTCATATTCTGGTAGACAACCGAGGTAATTTAGAGGACTCAAGTGAAGTCTGGTATCTCACCTGTGACCCAGAGTGTTTGACAAGACTAACAAGAAACAGAGTATAAAGGATAACACCAGAGAATATTACTTTAGCTAGCAGCGCTAGGAAACTCTCTCTCCCCTCCATATAGGAGGAGTAAGACCCCTTGTTGAAGTTTCCAGTAGTATATTCAGTTAAGTAGGTAGATGGACGAGTGTTCTTGTTCTTCATTATTAGAATAAGAACACTCGCCCATCTACCTACTTAACTGAATAAACTACTGGAAGCTTCAACAAGGGGTCTTATTCCTCCTACAGGAAGGGAAGGGAGAGAGAGAGAGAATCTCGTGGTTCTGTTAGCTAAAGTGATTTTATCTGGACTTATCCTATATACTCCTTTATACTCACATTCTGGTAGACAGGGATAGATGGATCCCTTAGGCTCGAATTTACTTGGCACCCAAATTCATGTGTGTCCCCCTTGGGAGTCCCAAGGCACATTCCCCCTGAAGAGGACTTGTAAAAAGAGGTGTATTGACTCCTCTCGTGAGAATCTTACCAAAGACATCAACTTAGATGAGGGAGAAGGTTCTCCAAGTTCCCCCATCCCCCCAAAAAGACTGCTGTTTTGGAAACTTCCTTGAATTGATGAAACAGCAGTGGGGGGTGGTGGTCCACAGAACACCTTCTTGTAATGAATCGGTGTTTCAAGAAGCCTTTGGGTCTGGCTTTCAATGTCCTGAGTGGTTCCCCCTCCCGATACCTTCGTTGACCTTAATGCTCAGAAAGCCTTGAAGGAGACCGATATGGCAGAGCCCATTTCAAAGAAGATAGACCAAATTTTAGTTGCCTCTAAAGAAAGGAAGTTCTGGACCAAGGGTCCCCCTTATAGATGCCATGGTGATAGTAGCAGCATCTACTAAAAAGGAACCGTCTGAGGAGAGTTCCTTTGTCCATCCCACCAACAGGAAGTCGCAAGTATTGGACAGATTGGGGAAATGGACATAAGCTTCATATAATTTTTCTCTCTGGTTACTGAACTATATGGCTCACTTGATGCGCTTCCAGAAGGATTTGATAAAGGAACTTTTAAATTCTTTGGTGGGTAACTTGCCTTCGGATGTCCAGAAAACTGTGGATTTCCAGTTGTCTACCAAACAGTCATCTTCTAATGTAGACATGGGACTGCTGTCTAAAGCAGCAGATGGTGCAGCCCGAGCACCTGGTACAGGCATTGTGATGCATCATCATGCCTGGATGTAGCTCTGCAACTTTGCAGAAAGCTTTAAAACATCCTTCATAAATGGTGCTTATGATGGCTACACTTTGTTTGGACTGAAAGTCAAGGACAAGCTTACCAGAAGTGAACAGTGCAGTAAGACCTTGTCTGCCATTGGAGACCATTTTTCAACCTCTCAGAAATCATTCTCCAGGAATCAAAGAGGGGGAAGAAAAACGTGGTTCAAAAATTTCAAGGTTTTCACCAGGGCACTTCTGGAGATAGGCCTCCCAGAGGCAGAGGAGGAATGTCACCCAAGAGACAGCGGCTGTCCGAGAATCAAGTTTTCTGTGGTTCTTTAACAGAGAAACCTTATCAATGTCCTGAACACTTCCCCCGACTTCTGCACTCTGGAGGCAGTTGGGGGGCACTTCTCCTTAAACCTCAAGCCTGGCAGATATAACTGCTCATTCATGGGTGCTAAGGATCATAACCATATGTTATACTGTACCCTTTTAGAATTCCCAGGAATAAACAGAAGATTCTTAACACTTCATCCAGTCAGTTGAAATCTGCAGCAACAGAAGTTCAAAAGTTGCTGGACAAAAGAGTCATCCAGCCGGTCCCCCAAGACCAGTTAGAATTCTGAGTTTTGAAGCTCAGCAACTTGAATCAATTCATAAAACAGACAAAATTCTGGATGGTCACAGTACAGTCCATTCTACAGCTCAGAAAAGATGATTGGATGTGCTCTATAGATCTCCAGGATGCCTACTGTCACACAAAGATCCAATGGCAGTCTAGGAGATTCCTCTATTTCCAGCTGGGAGCCAGTCACTATTAATTCAGACCACTGCTATTCGGTCTCACCACAGTCCCCTGGGGCAGTCACCAAGATAATGGCAGCTGTGACAGCCTATATCAGGCTTCAAGAGATCCAAGTGTTCCCATATCTCGACAATTGACTTCTAAATTCTACCTCCAGGGATCTACCTCTAGCACCTCAGTCATCCTGTTGTGACTATCCCTCTTGAGCATCTCTATAAACACCAACAAGAGCAAATTATAGCCTACCAAATCCATAGAATCTATTTGCAGCTGTCCATTTTATGGATAGCCAAATTGCATTTTTTTGTTTCTTCTTTCAACTCCAATGCAGTCAGGTCGAGTAGAGTCCCAGAGCCAGAACGTCTTTGTCAGAGCTGTAGTGGTAGAGTTGACTCCTGAGATTTTCAGAGCTGTTACTACCGCTTCTGACGTAAATAGTAGGTGGTGGTTCTTCAGTTTGAATGGCTGAGTTGGCTTTTGAGGCTGTGGAGAGGGCCTTGGCTGAACTAAGACAACTGGTATACTCCCATAGTTTGGATCCATCCATACTCCATCCAAAGACTTTACCTTCCTCCTCATATTCTGGTAGACAACCGAGGTAATTTAGAGGACTCAAGTGAAGTCTGGTATCTCACCTGTGACCCAGAGTGTGTGACAAGACTAACAAGAAACAGAGTATAAAGGATAACACCAGAGAATATTACTTTAGCTAGCAGCGCTAGGAAACTCTCTCTCCCCTCCATATAGGAGGAGTAAGACCCCTTGTTGACGTTTCCAGTAGTATATTCAGTTAAGTAGGTAGATGGACGAGTGTTCTTGTTCTTCATTATTAGAATAAGAACACTCGTCCATCTACCTACTTAACTGAATAAACTACTGGAAGCTTCAACAAGGGGTCTTATTCCTCCTACAGGAAGGGAAGGGAGAGAGAGAGAGAATCTCGTGGATCTGTTAGCTAAAGTGATTTTATCTGGACTTATCCTATATACTCCTTTATACTCACATTCTGGTAGACAGGGATAGATGGATCCCTTAGGCTCGAATTTACTTGGCACCCAAATTCATGTGTGTCCCCCTTGGGAGTCCCAAGGCACATTCCCCCTGAAGAGGACTTGTAAAAAGAGGTGTATTGACTCCTCTCGTGAGAATCTTACCAAAGACATCAACTTAGATGAGGGAGAAGGTTCTCCAAGTTCCCCCATCCCCCCAAAAAGACTGCTGTTTTGGAAACTTCCTTGAATTGATGAAACAGCAGTGGGGGGGTGGTGGTCCACAGAACACCTTCTTGTAATGAATCGGTGTTTCAAGAAGCCTTTGGGTCTGGCTTTCAATGTCCTGAGTGGTTCCCCCTTCCGATACCTTCGTTGACCTTAATGCTCAGAAAGCCTGGAAGGAGACCGATATGGCAGAGCCCATTTCAAAGAAGATAGACCAAATTTTAGTTGCCTCTAAAGAAAGGAAGTTCTGGACCAAGGGTCCCCCTTATAGATGCCATGGTGATAGTAGCAGCATCCACTAAAAAGGAACCGTCTGAGGAGAGTTCCTTTGTCCATCCCACCAACAGGAAGTCGCAAGTATTGGACAGATTGGGGAAATGGACATAAGCTTCATATAATTTTTCTCTCTGGTTACTGAACTATATGGCTCACTTGATGCGCTTCCAGAAGGATTTGATAAAGGAACTTTTAAATTCTCTGGTGGGTAACTTGCCTTCGGATGTCCAGAAAACTGTGGATTTCCAGTTGTCTACCAAACAGTCATCTTCTAATGTAGACATGGGACTGCTGTCTAAAGCAGCAGATGGTGCAGCCCGAGCACCTGGTACAGGCATTGTGATGCATCATCATGCCTGGATGTAGCTCTGCAACTTTGCAGAAAGCTTTAAAACATCCTTCATAAATGGTACTTATGATGGCTACACTTTGTTTGGACTGAAAGTCAAGGACAAGCTTACCAGAAGTGAACAGTGCAGTAAGACCTTGTCTGCCATTGGAGACCATTTTTCAACCTCTCAGAAATCATTCTCCAGGAATCAAAGAGGGGGAAGAAAAACGTGGTTCAAAAATTTCAAGGTTTTCACCAGGGCACTTCTGGAGATAGGCCTCCCAGAGGCAGAGGAGGAATGTCACCCAAGAGACAGCGGCTGTCCGCAGAATCAAGTTTTCTGTGGTTCTTTAACAGAGAAACCTTATCAATGTCCCTGAACACTTCCCCCGACTTCTGCACTCTGGAGGCAGTTGGGGGGCACTTCTCCTTAAACCTCAAGCCTGGCAGATATAACTGCTCATTCATGGGTGCTAAGGATCATAACCATATGTTATACTGTACCCTTTTAGAATTCCCAGGAATAAACAGAAGATTCTTAACACTTCATCCAGTCAGTTGAAATCTGCAGCAACAGAAGTTCAAAAGTTGCTGGACAAAAGAGTCATCCAGCCGGTCCCCCAAGACCAGTTAGAATTCTGAGTTTTGAAGCTCAGCAACTTGAATCAATTCATAAAACAGACAAAATTCTGGATGGTCACAGTACAGTCCATTCTACTGCTCAGAAAAGATGATTGGATGTGCTCTATAGATCTCCAGGATGCCTACTGTCACACAAAGATCCAATGGCAGTCTAGGAGATTCCTCTATTTCCAGCTGGGAGCCAGTCACTATTAATTCAGACCACTGCTATTCGGTCTCACCACAGTCCCCTGGGGCAGTCACCAAGATAATGGCAGCTGTGACAGCCTATATCAGGCTTCAAGAGATCCAAGTGTTCCCATATCTCGACAATTGACTTCTAACTTCTACCTCCAGGGATCTACCTCTAGCACCTCAGTCATCCTGTTGTGACTATCCCTCTTGAGCATCTCTATAAACACCAACAAGAGCAAATTATAGCCTACCAAATCCATAGAATTCATAGGCTGCCACATAGACACTGTATATTAGATAGCAAAACTACCTTTGACATGGGTCAGATTAATTAGAGCTGTTGCTGTTCGAGTAATAAATTATCCCAACCCCCAGGTTCAACTGATATGTCTCCTAGGTCTAATGGCTTCTTCCATTGTGATGGTCCCTTTAGCCAGATGTCACATGAGAGTTCTACAGTGGACATTAGTGTGATGCCCCCACTTTGGCCAGTAAGCAAGGAGCCTGAATCCTCACCATTGACACTGCAGAGCAACATTCACTTTGAGCAAAAATGGATACACCCAGTATTTCCAGATGCAGCTCTCTGCATCAAGCACAGTTTCCCTTAAGAGCACACAGGGAGCACACTCAGCCCGGGGTCTGGGTTTCTCCCTGTATCTCTCCCTGGGTCCCTAGTAAGGCTCCTCACTGGCACAGCTGTAGAGTTAAGTCCTCAGCCGAGTGTCCAAGCCAAGCCAAGGCCCCTGCTCTAAATAGCTGACACACACACACACACACACACACACACACACACACACACACACACACACACACACGGCCATGCCCCCTTCTGCCAACAATATAAGGTTACTGCCACCAGACACTCCCAAGCCAGCATTTTTAAGGCTCTTACAAGGGGTGCAATTAATTTTAATACAAATGGTAGTTTGACCAATGCAGTAAGGCTTTCAGGAGTGGATACAGAGTCACCAAACAGATTCTCTTAAGGACCAGCCACAATGAAAAGTTTAAATATGTTAAATAATAAATAGTAAAAGAACATGGAAATACTAAATTATCTGTTTACAATCAACAAAGTTTCAGTCACAGGGAATATTAAAATAACAGATGAATAGATTCACACAGATACATAAAAATAGTACTTAACTAATCTCGCTGTATTTTCCTGACTAATCTAAAGAGTTACTATTCCCTGGTCACTTACTAGCACAAGGCAAGATGAAGTAGGTGTGTGATCCTTCTATATCAGGTGCCACGAAACTTCAGTCTCACATAGTATTAAATATTATTTTAGTGATGGAATGACATCACAAACATTTGGTCATCTGACTCTTGGTCCCCATGCAACCCCCCCCCTATTTCTAGAAACTGTCAGGATTTAGCACCTGTATGTTGATAATACACACACAGTGAGCCTTGCTAAGATCTGCTGCAGCTCCTGGAAGTCATAAAACACTTCCACTCTTCCTACAGGAGCTAATAAACCATACTTCTTGCAGACATTGCGTCTCTGGCCTCACTCAGAACTGTCAGATAGGTCCAGCTATTTATTTAATTTCTTACTTTTTTAAAGTTTGAAATTAACCTCTTCTCCCAGTATCCTCTGTCAAAACATATACATTTTAAACAGTTACAATAATGCATGGATATAAAAAGTGTACACACCCCTGTTAAAATGCCAGGTTTTTGTGATATAAAAAAATGAGACCACAGTAAATCATTTCAAAACTTTTCCTACCTTTAATGTGACCTATAACCTGCACAGTTCAATTGAAAAACAAATATGTTAGGGGAAAAATATAAAAAAAAAAAAACATACAATAAGCTGGTCGCATAATTGTGCACACCCTTAAACTAATGCTTTGTTGAAGCACCTTTTATTTAATTACAGCATTCAGTCTTCTTGGGTTGGGCGGCCACGGTGGTGCAGTGGTTAGCATTGCCACCTCACAGCAAGAGGTTCTCCAGTTCGATCCTCGGCTGGGGTGCCTTCTGTGTGGAGTCTGCATGTCCTCCCTGTGGTCGCGTGAGTTTCCTCCGGGTGCTCTGCTTTCCTCCCACATCCCAAAGACATGCTGTAGGTGGATTGGACACACTAAATTGGCCCTAGGTGTGAGTGTGTGTGTGTGTGTGTGTGTGTGTGTGTGTGTGTGTGTGTGTGTGTGTGTGTGTGTGTGTGTGTGTGTGTGTGTGTGTGCCTTCTCTGGAAGGTTGGGCGCCGGGCTGGCAACTCGACACCATAAAAAAACTCCACTGCCAATCATGAGTAGACAAGGTGATCCGCTGTGGTGACCCCTAACCGGGAAAAAGCCAAAAGAAGAAGAAGATTCAGTCTTCTTGGGTAGGAGTCTATCAGCATGGCGCATCTTAACTTGGCAATATTTGCCCACTCTTCCTTGCAAAAGCCCTCCAAATCTGTCATATTGCGAGGGCATCTCGTGTCCACAGCCTTCTTCAGGTCACCCCACAGATTTTCTGTTGGATTTAGGTCTGTGCTTTGGCTGGGCTATTCCAAAACTTTAATTTTTTCTGGTGAAGTCATTGTTTTTTTTATTTGGATGTATGCTTGAGGTCATTGTCGTGTTGAAACGTGAAATTCCTCTTCATCTTCAGCTTTCTAGCAGACACTTGAAGGTTTTGTGCTAAAAGCGACTGGTATTTGGAACTGTTCATAACTGTTCATATCCTCCACCTTGACTAAAGCCCCAGTTCCAGCTGAAGAAAAGCAACCGCAAATTAAGATACTGCCACCACCATGCTTCACCGTGAGAATGATGTTCTTTCGGTGATGCAAAGTGCTGATATTCTTCGTGTTTCACTGTTGCAGTTATCACTTTTGGGTTATCTGCTTGCAGTAGCCCTCAGTCGGCCTGATTAACAAAGTCTTGGGTCTTGCATCGGTTGCTGCCCCTTCTTCCATGACGTCAGGTCGTCAGGGGTGTAAAACATGTAGCCAACGCCATTACATCAGTCTTTCTTGCCGTGCGGTGCCCGAAGCAGAAGCAGTTCGCAAGTGCCGATCAGCCAACTCCTGAAATTTTCGTTTTCAAGTTTCAGAACCAGTCTTCAACTAAAGCTAAGTACCCCGTTGCGGAAACTTTTTCTTGCTCCTTACCGATGTCAGTAAAAGTTAATAATTACATTACTTGTGGAAAGTAAATAGCTCATAGAGATTTTCATTCATACTGTGATCCTTGCCTAGGCCCTGACCATGACATACCTTGGCTGTCGGTTTTGTGCTTTATTTAATCAACGCACTGTCCATTGTCTGTATATTTTCACCTTGAAATAATTTGGTTCTCGGATTAATTATCCAGAAATGTTGTTGGTTAGCCATCCGACTACCGGGATTCTGAAAAAACGCAAGAATAAAGACAGAGACATGCCGCCGAGGTCCAAAACTACCGACGACGCTTTTCCTAATTCAGTCGCCAGTTCATCGGTACTCAGTGAGGCAATTTCGCAGCCCCTGATACCGGCTGCTTCTGATTCGCAGGCCTCTTTTGAGACCCATTCAGAGTCCGGTATGCTGCGGGATGCTTCAACTATGGAACCTGCGGATGTCTCTACTTTGGATGGGTTCGGAGCTGCTGTGCAGGCACTGGCTTCTGAGGGTGAATTCAGGCCTACGGACTTGCATATTAAATCAACGTCTCCTTCTTCTTTTAGGCCTAAATCTAGAACCATGCCTAAAAAAACGATGCCCAGGCTGCATGCTCAGGCCTCTATGCCTAAAAAACAAATGATAAGAATGGCCGAAGATCTTATAACTCTAATCAGGGGAAGCCAGCACCCCCTTCTAAGAGACCTCGGACTGAAGATGTTTATGATTCATCTGACCAGGATTCTAATTTTTCTGATTCTTCTGATGATCTGGATATGCCCTTATCTACTTATGAGGATTCTGATGCAGAGGACTCTCTGCTTCCCCTCCAGAGGATTTTTCTTTTGGTGAAACCTTACATACTCTAAGGGAGCATTTCCACTGGGAGAGCCAGGATTTTTCCTGATTCAAAAAAGAGGCTTGGGGATTTCTTACTCCTGCCTCAGCATAGGCCTTTAGCTATTCCTCCTGTACTAGACATTGTTGATTATGCTTTCTCGGAATCTAGTTTAGGCCCCTGATTCTTTGCCTCCTGCTCCCAGAAAACCTGACAGATATTATAGGGTTCCTGATTCTTACAAGTTCCTTTTTAAAAATCCTATTGCGGATCCAGAGATTATTTCACAGGGACCCAAGGGCATTATGGCTTCTACTGCTAAGAATCCTACCCCTTCAGATAGAGACTCCAAGGCACTGGATATATGGGATAAGAAGGTTTACACTTCTGCAGCCTTGGCCATTAGGGCTTTAAACTGTCAGTTTCATATGTTAAAGTATCAACAACATGTTATTGGATTGCTTAAACAGAAAATGATGTTGATTCCTAACTGTGCGGAAAATAAAGAATTACAGGATTTAATGCATTCTGCTGAACAGGTTGGAAAACATACTTTGCAATGTGGATTTGATTCTTTAGAGGCCTCTTGCAGGGCTGCTGTTACTGGGTCTGTGCTCAGAAGGCATGCTTGGCTCAAGGAGCAATCTTGACCTGATCATGTTAAAGCTAAATTGTTGGATGCTCCCTTAAACCAGGACCGCCTGTTTTGCAACAAGGCTAAGGAAGTTCTTAAAAAGATGGAAGATAAAGCTAAATCTATGCCAACTGTTAAAGATTTCTTACAAGTTCAACCTCCATGATTTAGTAGGCACTGGCCCTCTAAGAATTGGTCCTTTCCAGCCACTTCCAGGTCTTCTCAAGCTAAACCCAGACATAGCAGAAACCCCAGGTTTCAGTCCCAAGGGACACACAAGACTAAGCAGTCCAAATCAGGGAGTAGTAAGACTCCCCTATATGGAAAACAGTCTCAATGACTTGCTTCTAAAACTTCCAAGCACTTCCCAGCTGAATGCTCCTTTAGGCAGAAAGATTGGCCTGCAGGCCAAAAACTGGGAACTCATTACCCAGGACAAATGGGTTTTAAATAGTGTCCCAAGGATACAGATTTCACTTCCACACCTTACCAACACCAAATGGCTGGCCAGATCTACCCCCAAATCAGTGGGCAGAGGCCCAAAAACAGGTACTCTCTCTCTTAAGCATGATGGCTATTCAGTTGGTACCAGAAAAGGAAAAGGGACAAGGGTTCAAGTCGAGACTTTTCTTGGTACCCAGAAAAGGAAATACATGGCGTCCTATCCTGGACCTTTCTACTCTAAATACCTCAAGATGCTGACTCTTCACCAGCTGCTTCCTATGCTATGCAGAGATGCATGGCTGGCAACACTAGACTTAAAAGAAGCATACCTGCACATCCCTATCAGGGAGTCTTGCAGAAGATACCTATGCTTCAAAGCAGGCTACATGCACTATCAGTTCTCGGCACTGCCCTTTGGCTTATCTACTGCGCCCAGGGTAGTCGCAAAGTGCCTAGCTCCAGTCATTGCATTCTGCAGGCAAAGAAATATTCAAATATACCCATACCTGGATGATTGCCTAATTCAGGCAGAAAGCCAGGACATACTTTTGAAACATCTGGCCTTTGTTCAAAGGGTACTGACGTGTCTGGGGTACACCATAAACAAAAAGAAATCACACCTGATGCCCTGTCAACAAGTTACATTCCTAGGAGCAAGCTTGAATACAACTTCCCAGATGGCAGACAAACTAAGCAGAAACCTCATGGACCCACACAGTGGAAACTGGAACCTAGGGTTTTCAACATGTTGACAAGCAAGTGGGGGAGCCCCGATGTAGACCTGTTTGCCTCCCCCCAAAACTATCAGTTGGACAAATTTTGCACAAGGACTCCCCACAAACAAGCTTGGAAAGTGGATGCTCTGTCCTTCAGCTGGAAAATTTTGCACAAGGACTCCCCACAAACAAGCTTGGAAAGTTGATGCTCTGTCCTTCAGCTGGAAAAACCTGTCCGTTTATGCCTTTCCCCGTCTGCCTTTGCTCTCCAAAGTACTACTAAAGATCAAACAGGATAAACCAAGGACGATTTTGATTGCACCTGACTGGCCACGCCAACACTGGTACACCCCCTCTTGCGCAGTGTGTCACTGTTGGCCCCATGTCACCTGCCTCAGACTCCTACTCTATTGTGTCAACAGGAGAACCAAATTCTGCAGCCTCAACGTCAAACATTGAATCTAGCAGCCTGGCTAATTACATAATTTCTCCTTTACCATCCCTAAGTAAACCGGTGATGGATATCATTTTAGAGGCAAGGAGGCCTAGTACTAGAAAGTCTTACGCTGAAAAATGGAAAAGATTCTGTGCCTGGAACCACTCTCAAGGGATGAGCACAACAGTGCCCAATTTACTTCAGATTTTACAATACTTAACTGAGATGCTTCATAAGGGCCTGTTTTTCTCCTCCTTCAAAATTCATGCCTCAGCCATCTCAGCTCATTATAACACAGAGCCACCCCTCTTCTCTCATCCACTGCTTAAGCATTCCTCAGAGGGGCCAAGAATCTACGACCACCCAGGAGAGCTCCAACTCCAGCCTGGGACCTCAACTATGTATTGGAAAAGTTCACCCTTCCTCCTTTCGAGCCAGCTGCCACTGCAGACTTAAAATTCCTTTCTTGGAAAACAGCTTTCCTTTTAGCAATCACTTCAGCAAGAAGGGTATCTGAATTACAGGCCCTCATGGCAGTGGAGCCTTTCATCATCTTTCATGCGGACAGAGTGTCCCTCAGGACCAATCCTTCCTTCATGCCCAAGGTGGTATCCAGTGTGGCCCTTAATCAGTCCATACATTTGCCAACCTTCTTTCCTAATCCACAGAACAAAGGGGAACGAATTCTGCACTCTTTAGACTTGCACAGACAACTTAGATTCTACTAGGACAGAACTAAACCTCAAAGGAAATCTAATCAACTGTTGGTGGCATTTGCTGCAGGGGCAGAGGGGAAGGCTATTTCAAAGCAAACCATTTCCAAATGGATAGGCCATTGCATTAATTTCTGCTACAAACACCATGGAAAGCCTATCCCACAGGGGATCAGACCCCACTCTACCAGAGCTGCATCTACCTCTACAGCCTTTCTCAGAGGTGTCCCTACCAAGGACATCCTAGAAGCTGCTACATGGAGGTCTGAGTGCTTTTCGTCAGCTCCAACAGCTGACTTCTTCAGAAACACTCTCAATCAGTACAAGCACATTATTTATGCATAAAAACCAATTACTTAACACTAATGACATTCATTAAGTTAAAGGGACAGAACAGATTTCCCAATATCAAATAGCAAACTAAAATTAAATTAGGATAAAATAGAATTGAATGAGACACCCGGACATAAAAACATTAGAGGATAATTGCCACCTACTTGATAAAAACATATTTATACATAAGAGGTTAGAAATACATATAGTAACTGAATCTGTACTTTTTACTTGGTATTACTGATATTCACTCCTTATTGGTTCATCTCTTGAGGCTTATTTAGTTTTAACACACTACTGATCGAACAAGAATCATTCAGCCCCGGGGAGCTGTAAGCATTCAATCTCATCTGCCAGGCTAACTCGAGTTCCTCAAGTTTGAGAGGTCTTGGACCCCCCCTGATACCAACTTTGACCTGGTCTATGACCGTAAATTTGAAAGCATGATTCTTGTGACAGAATATGTGTTTTGCTAGTGCATTTTCAAGTTTACCCTTCTTTATAGCATAAAGATGTTCGTACATCCTATCCCGTAATCTTCTCTCAGTTTTTCCTATATAGTAGGCTACACAAGATGTGCACCTTGCTAAGTATGTAATGAAAGTAGAATTACAATTGAATCTACCCTTCAGTCTAAGTTGTACCATTGACCTGGAAGGAACTTGCTTCTTCTACAAACTTACAATAATTGCAATTCAAGCATTTGTACATTCCCGGATTCCTAACCACTACTGTATCCTGCTTTTCAGGTAGTGATTTAAGGTTTTTACCTTTCCCTAAAGGTCACTCTAGGACCTTCACCTACTCTCTGGTAGACCTCTGGATACATCTTAAATAGCTCCCAGTTTTTTCTCAAGATGGCTAAACAATGGTTACTGTGTGTACTAAATGTGGTAATAAAGTTAGTAGGAGTGTTAGTGTCCCCATAACCTGCAGTTTCAGTTACATTTTTATTAATGTTTTTATTCTTAATTTCCCTTAGGGTAGTTCTTGAACTTAAAGATGCCGCAATGGGTTTAACACTTAAAAGTGGAACATAAACCTTATTACGTCTTTTGTCCATCACCTCCTGGATAAGCATGTCTAAAAGAGATTCGGGGTACCCCCTGTGAAGGAACATATTCTTAATTACTGTACACTCATCAAAAAACTCATCATCCAAGCTGACCATTCTAGAAGCTCTTACTAATTGTCCCTTGATAACAGATTTCTTTTGATGAAAGGGGTGGCTGCTAGTATAATGGAGAAAAGTGTTAGAGTACGTGTTTTTCCTGAATATCCTAGCTGTAAAGGTATTCAAAGCATAGTTCTTATTTAGGCAAATGTCCAAATATGCAGTGGTGTTAGAATTGAATGTGGACGTAAATTGGAGGAAATGACTGGTGTTATTAAGGTAGTCCAAGATTATTTTGCTGTCACTTTCATTTCCTTTAAATAAAATGAAGATATCGTCCAAGAATCTGGTGTAGAAAATGAATGTGTCAGAAAACCTATCACCCTTAAAAACATACTCTGATTCCCAGTATGCCATAACTGAATTTGCTATGCTACCTCCGCAGGGGGACCCATAGCTACTCCTACTTTTTGCAAAAAGAACTCATCGAGAAACATGAAATAGTTATTAGTTAATACTAGATCAATGAGTACTGAAACCAAGTTAATTTCTCTAGTGGTTGCATTGTGCTTCTTAAGCATTAAGACCACCCATTCCAGTGCTATTTCATGAGGTATGCTGGTGTACAAATCTCTCACATCTATAGTGAGAAAGTTGTAGTTCGCATCAAACTGTAATGATCCTATCCTGTCCAAGAATGACCAGGAGTCTTTACATATTTGCGACTAGTTGATTAAATATTTTTGCAGGATCGCGTCTACAACTTTTGCACAGGAATAAGTTGGTGATCCTCTACTGTCCACTAGGGGTCTCAAAGGTGGATTCTCAATGCTCTTGTGAATTTTAGGGATACCAAAAATACATGGGTATCTAGAGAACAAAGTTTTTATGTAGTTGTAAATCTTTTGGTCGATGTTCCCCTCAATGAATAAATCTTCAATACAGTCCCTAATAATATTGTAAGCTTTATTCACCTCGGATCTATTACTAGGAGTGTATGCTTCAGTATTAAGCAACCTGTTCATCCGGTGTTGGTAGTCAAACATACTAAAAACCACCAATCCCCCTCTTTTATCTGGCTTACAAAACCGTAGACCCTGTGAACTGAAAAATTGCAGACAATCACGTTCCTCCTTACTGATGTTAGTAGTGGAGTTCTCCCCAACCTTGGTGGAGTTAGCTTGTCTAACATCCAGTTCACAACATTTTTCAAACAGTTCTAGCGCCAGATGTAAAGGGGGATTGTAGGTACTTGGGACATAAAACTTATCCCAGTGGTCAATATTATAGACATTACCCATTAACACGTTAAAATTGAGTTTCCTAGTGTAAGATTTAATATCTAAAATAGTGTCCACTATATTCCATGGTTTAGATGGTATGAATGTCAAACCCTTCGATAAGAGGTCCACCATTTCAGTACTAAACTGAGTAGTACTAAAGTTACACAGTTTAAAATCCTCTGCTTTGTTCAAAACTATCACAGGTAAACTGATAGTCCTTTCCGTGGCTAAATGTGTCAATGTCGGAGTCTAATACACTGTGGCAGCATAAGTACAAGCTCGAAGTGAATTGTTCACCACATTCTTTGGCACTGGTATTCAATAAAACCTCACATCTTGATTGGGTAATTAATTCTTGTATTTGTTGAATGTCCATTTGCCCTTGAAGTGGGGTTGTTAAAATTTTTCTGTTTTGGCCTGGCCCCTGTGGAGGGGCCATATTGATAATTTTGATTGTACTGAGGTAGATTATTTTCTGTATGGGTACTACGTAACCTTTCACTCCAGGGGGTCCCCCTCGTTTCATCCAATTGAAAATCAGAGGCACCAGATCCATGAGTAGTGTTGGAAAAGTCAACATCATTTATATTGTCCTCACTTTCAGTTGGAATTAAATTCTGGTGACCCTTAGTTTGATTGGGCGGTTTAGGGTGGACAGTCCCTTTACTCCACACTTGTGCTGGTGGTGGAGTAGGGTAGGCAGTTCCTAAACTGTATGCCTTACTATCTCTATCTAGTTTTTTAATTTTGTTAAATTTCAATTTATGCATATACTGATCTATACTGGTGAATACACGCTCATATTCATATTTGTATCTTCCAAACTCATAATGAGCTTGTATATGTTCATCCAGTTCGGTCACATATTGAGATAAATCTTCCACCCATAAACTGTAGTGTTTAATTATAGTTTCAATGAGTTCAAACCCTTGCCAGTCGTATAAATTGACCAAGTCCAAGTGAAAAGCTGAACCGGTCTCAAAACCAGTAGGGTACGAAACCCGCCTCAATCCTTTGGGTACTACCTTCCGATTGAGACACTCACGGAAGTATGAAATTTCAAGCTGTAGCTTTTTCAGTTTTACTAGGCAAGCATCAAACAGTTTAAGTTTACTACTAATAGGATCGACATCAGTACTGTTGCTTTGGTCGCAACAATAGGATACAGTAGTGGTTAGGAATCCGGGCATGTACAAATGCTTGAATTGCAATTATTGTAAGTTTGTAGAAGAAACAAGTTCCTTCCAGGTCAACGGTACAACTTATAGACTGAAGGGTAGATTCAATTGTAATTCTGCTTTCATTACATACTTAGCAAGGTGCACATCTTGTGTAGCCTACTATATAGGAAAAACTGAGAGAAGATTATGGGATAGGATGTACGAACATCTTTATGCTATAAAGAAGGGTAAACTTGAAAATGCAAAAGCAAAACACATATTCTGTTACAAGAATCATGCTTTCAAATTTACGGTCATAGACCAGGTCAAAGTTGGTATCGGGGGGGTCCAAGACCTCTCAAACTTGAGGAACTCGAGTTAGCCTGGCAGGTGAGATTGAATGCTTACAGCTCCCCGGGGCTGAATGATTTTTGTTCGATCGGTAGTGTGTTAAAACTAAATAAGCCTCAAGAGATGAACCAATAAGGAGTGAATATCAGTAATACCAAGTAAAAAGTACAGATTCAGTTACCATATGTATTTCTAACCTCTTATGTATAAATATGTTTTTATCAAGTAGGTGGCAATTCTCCCCTAATGTTTTTATGTCCGGGTGTCTCATTCAATTCTATTTTATCCTAATTTAATTAGGAAATCTGTTCTGTCCCTTTAACTTAATGAATGTCATTAGTGTTAAGTAATTGGTTTTTATGCATATATAATGTGCTTGTACTGATCGAGAGTGTTTCTGAAGAAGTCAGCTGTTGGAGCTGACGAAAAGTTCTTAAAACAAATAAATTTTATTTGTGTGACAGCTTATTTGCCACCGTCTGTGTTTTTTGTTTTAACAGTTGTTTTGCCAGTTTGCATTACATGGAGTTCTGTACATACTTTCAGCAGGCATTACCATCTGCCAATTTCCTGTAAATCCAGAGGTGGCTTTGCCACTGCAGTCTTGCAGGGCCTTTTAGCTGGTCCTAATTCCATTTAAATTCCTCCTCCCATCCTTAGCTTTGGGAATCCACCCAAAAGTGATGACTGCAACAGTGAAACATGAAGAACATAACAGTTGTGTACACTTATCATAAATGTAGATGTTCGAGTGTATTCACTGTTGCCGTCCTGGTTACCCTCCCTCCAGTCCCCTTCTTATTTTGGACGTACCTCTACTTTCCTTTGCTATCTTCAAAAGCTTTTTGGGTTTATTTGCTTTTTTGTTGGAGGTATAACCTTGTATATTTATAGATTTAATTGCTTCCCATTATGGGGGACCTGACATCTGGGGCAAGAAAAACTGATGTAATGGCGTCAGCTGCATGTTTTATACCCCTGACGACCTGATGTCATGGAAGAAGGGACAGCAACCGATGCAGGACCTAAGACTTTGTTAATCAGGCTGACTGAGGGCTACTGCAAGCAGATAACCCAAAAGTGATGATTGAACAGTGAATACACTCGAACATCTACATTTATGGTAAGTGTACACAACTGTACTTTTTTGCTCCAAACGTACCTTTTGGAATTGTGGCCAAAAAGTTCAACCTTGGTTTTATCAAACCATAACAAATTTTCCCACATGCTTTGGGGAGACTTGATGTATTGTTTTGCAAATTTTAGCTGGACCTGGATGTTTTTCTGTGTAAGAAAAGGCTTCCATCTTGCAACCCCATCCCATAGTCCAGACGTATGGAGAATATGGGAGATTGTTGTCACATGTAGTACACAATCAGTATTTGCCAGAAATTCCTGGAGCTCCTTCAGTGTTGCTGTAGGTCTCTTGGCAGCCTCCCTGAACCGTTTTCGTCTTGTGTTTTCATCAGTTTTGGAAGGACGTCCCATATTTTCTCCACTTTTTGATGGCGGTCTTAACTGTGTTCCATGGTGTAGCCATTGCTGTGGAAATTTTTTGTACCCTTCTCCTGATTGATACCTTTCAAAAATGAGATCCCTTTGAGGCTTTGTAAGCTGTATGCGAACCATGGCTTTTGCTGTAGCAGGCAACTGAGTAAATGTCAGGAAAATCCTACTAGAACAGCTGAACTTTATTTGGGGTTAATCAGAGTTTCTTTAATTGATGGCAGGCGTGTGCCCAAGAAGACTGAATGCTGTAATTAAATCAAAAGGTGCTTCAACAAAGTATTAGTGTAAGGGTGTGCACACTTATGCAACCAGCTTGTTGTACATTTTTTATTTTTTATATTTTTTCTCCTAACAGATTTGTTTTTTGAATTGAATTGGACAGGTTGTAGGTCACATTAAAGGTGGGAAAAGTTTTGAATGATTTATTGTGGTCTCATTTTTTTATATCACAAAAGCTTGGCATTTTAACAGGGGTGTGTACTCTTTTTATATCCACTGTGTACACACACACACACACACACACATAATGGCTTTTATGGTCAGTCAACAAACTCGATCTGAGGTAGTTCAGGCAGGAGGGGAGTTTTAGGTAGGGGGAGTAGGAAGAGCTGTCTGTCCCAAAGCTTTGGTATAAGGTGCTGAGGTCTGATCCGGCTGGATTTGACAACCCACATGTTAAACCAGATGAAAAGAAGACCACATGCATCTATCAGTATGACTAGTTCATAATTTTCATTTTTCTTTCATTTCCTGAAAGCAGAAACCTGTTAGCCAGGAAGACTAAGTAACTGGCATCTATAATGTAATCTATTTGTCAAGAGAAATGTCGGTGGCCAACTTAGTAAGTGGTTATTAGAGTGCAAGAACACTTCTATATAGGGGTGTAAATGTGAAAAACTAATTTCTAGCACAGGCAGTCAAGTATTTGATAGAGTTAACAACACACAAGGTTCTTTAAGTTAAAGTTGCTTACATTGTACAAAGAAAATTCTTAGTGAAACTATTTGGGAGTTGGCTGTTGTGGCAGAGCTTCTGCAGTATTGGGTCAGATGTAGCTACCACAAGCTGTTAAAGGAAAGAAAAGAAAAACTGTATCAAAATATTTTAGATCGAGTCAATAAAGTTAATATTTATTAAAAAGAGATGGTAGAAGGACCACAGTGAGTCAGAGCAAGAGAATATGGGGAAAGTTTAAGAACAGAGAGATGGTAAAAAAGTTAATGAACCTAAGGTAAAAGAAGTTTAGCAGGAGGTATGCTGATAGAGAACCACAGTAAAACAGTGTTGTGTGTGTGTGTGTATGTATATATATTTATATATATATTTATATATATTTATATATATATATATATATATATATATATATATATGTATATGTATATATATATATATATATATATGTGTGTATATATATATATATATATGTGTGTGTATATAGAGAGAGAGATGTATAGAGCAAGTTATCATAATATAGCACTATGTTGATAAGCACAATGTACAACCATCACTTAGTATTATTCATGGGATTAACCAGTATATCAAAGAGTGCTTATATCAAATCACCAGAAACTGAGTTTGCATATTTGTTAAGGGGTACAGGCTCAGCATGCATTAAGCTTATACAATTTAAATATACTTGATACAAATGCAGCGCACTACTGAGGTCTATTCATTATTCTACACGGTCTTAAAAAGATGTTTTGGTTATTTATGCTACAAAATATTCTGTTGTTTTATTACATGTGACTGATACACGAAGATATTAGGTAGCTTCAGTTAAACTGAATGCATTGGTAAAATTAGCTACCTCTTTAAACTAGATTCATAGTCTACCTCCCAAACAATGCCTGTTTGCATGCTCCCTCAGTATTCTTAGTTATTGTTCTTGTTGAAGAAGGTAGAACAGTTATATGAAAGTATATTTGAAATGTAGTCTTTGTGGCAGTAAGCTGTTAATCTTCTAGCCTCCATTGAATGAGAAAATCATCTTTCATTTTAAGGATATTATTTGCAGAAAGATGTCTGAAAGGACTAATACAGAGCTCTTGATGGGTGTATTTTGATTAATGAACTTTTAGAGTAACGCATCCTATTTGTAATATACTGTGGGTCTTCAGCATTATATTACTTGGTGTCTCCTGTTTTATGGAAATATCTTTAAGTTTTTCTTTGCTAGTAAATTATGGAAATATCTTTAAGTTTTTCTTTGCTAGTGAAGTAAACATTTTTATGCAATTATTGTTTTTTATAGATACCAGGCAGAAGACGAATCACCCCATTTGGATGAAATGCCACTGATGATGTCTGAAGAGGGATTTGAGAATGATGAGAGTGACTACCACACTTTACCAAGAGCAAGGATTAGCCAGCGGAAGAGAGGTTTGGGATGGCTGTTATGTGGTGGATGGAAATTAATTTGTACTGGGTATGTCTGAATTTTACATTACGTCTTTTTATTTATTAGATGAACTTTTTAGTTCCTTAAACTTTTGACCAGGGTATTACATGGTTCAGAGACTGGATTGGAATAAAAAAATCTATGTGAATTAATTGTGATGGAATGCCGAAGCTCATCTGAAAATAGTGCATCGCTTTATCTGACTTGTCTGATGTTGGGTTATCATGATTGGTAGATTATCACTAGTTTGGACAGTCTGAAGGAATGTGGCATTTGTGTTTTCTTTTCACTGGAACTTATAATAAAAAACTTTATAATAATGAAAACAGTAACTGTATTACATATTTTAAAAAAAATGCACATTTATTCACATGCATACTACTACAACAATACACTGTGAAAATTCTAGATAAGGTCATGGGTGCTTGGTTTATTAATTTTTTGGTGGAGCCGTAGAGGTCTTGGGATCTTGTTGAAAGATCAAGACTTGATCCTTCCATAAAGATGACAATATATTGATATCCACTTAATGTGTCTGGATATTGTAATACCATCCTGTTTGTGAAACCATGCTTTGGACTTTTTCCACTCTGTCTTTTAAAAAAGTTTTACTTATCCATGGTACTTTTTGTCTGGAGTCCCTTGCATATGAACCATGACAGAGATCAAATTTCGCTTTGCATTCTTTGTTTAATGGGAAATACACACAAGACTGCTTTGATGCATGACTGGAGATTTCTTTTTCCATTTAAAGTGTTCCCAGCTGTAGGCATTAAACTAACAATGTGAAGGCTGCATCTTGTAGCGTTATCCAGTAATTTATAGTTATTTAGAACATAACAAGTGTTTTAAGTAACCAGTTTTGGTATTTTATATATATATATATCTATGTATGTTTACCTTCATATTGTCGATTGCACATGATTGACCGGCCACATCATCGAATCATTTCGGTAAAACCACAACAGCGAATCCTTCCAAATTTCGAATACAAGTTGAATTCCGACATTTCCGACTGCACCACACCTCCACACCAGTGCTGCCATGAGTCAGTCAAAAAGGGGGTGAGATTTTGCCATTCGGAAATGTGGTGTTCGATGTTTTGGACAGTCGCACTTCAGGATTCGTGGAAACGGGGTCTACCATAATGTGATCGGCATTATGAAGGTAAACGTGTGTGTGTGTGTGTGTGTGTGTGTGTGTGTGTGTGTGTGTGTGTGTATACATATATATATATATATATATATATATATGTGTGTGTGTGTGTGTGTGTGTGTATATATATATATATATATATATATATATATATATATATATATATAAAATGTGCGTATAAGTACATATAATTTAATGTAACGTAATTATGATGTGGTAAAAACCATCACTGCACACAGTTAAATGCCATCCTGTTTGGCCATAATAACTGAATCTTAAGAACTCAATAAATTTATGTGAACAGGCAGATGGTTCAGAGAAAGTTTAATAAATATATGTATGCAAATGTAGCTGAGTTTCTACAGGGCTACATTTATTTATTTTATTTTATTTAACATTTGTTAACCGGGAAAGTCCGACTTGGAACAAAGCCAATTTTCAGTGGAGGCCCGGGGAGAAAGGCTCCAGATGCATGTCTTTGTAACGTGGGAGGAAACCGGACCACCCGGAGGAAACCCACACGAACGCAGGGAGGACATGTAGACTCCACACAGAGGGCACCCCTGCCGAGAATCGAACTAGAGAACCTCTTGCTGTGAGGCGACAATGCTACCGCTGCACCACTGCGCCATCCTACATAAGAAGCTGATTTAAAATACCTAATTTAACTGCTTAAAGTTGGACTCAACAGCATAAGTAAATAAAAGCTGGCCAAAATAGTCAACTTCCACAGAAATGTCAAAGATAAGCAACTTTGGACCTCCATGTGGTAGGGGCTGCACCTACTTCATGCTAGTGATTTGATATACAACGTTTGTGAGAGTACATAACCTTGAAAGTAAGGGGAAGGCATCAGTATTCCAAAATGTTTCCAATGTTAAAATTGGTACAGCTGTAGTAAGTGACTGTAGTGGAATTCAATGAAATTCTGTTCTAGTCTGTATAGTATGAGACTCAAAATAGCAGGCCACTATAGGAAGGAATATTTAATGGAAGTCCTTTTAAGTGCATCAGATCGTACAGCAATTAGAGGTATGGCCTACTCCTTTCCTGAGTGCACTCTGAACATAACTACTTTTTTGCTGACATTAGCCACTCATAGATTCCAAGAACAGGGATATGTTTGTGGGTTCAATTGAAAGCATTGTTTTGACAAGTAAATCAGTACAGGCTAACTTTGGGTAGATATTTTTTTTTCTTTCTAAAAGTGATAGCACAATTTATGCCTTAAGCATGCATAATATTAGCAATACCTTGTATAACTTTTTATAGTTTATGCTAGTCCAGTGGATGTCCGCCTGCATCTTATCAATAGCTCCCTGTAACATATTTTCCTGTTCAGTAGCAGTGTGTAATATGTGCGTAAGCCAGCATGAAGCTTAAGCATCAAAAGCTAAAGAAAGTCAAGTAATACATTTATTTTTTTCTGTCTTTGCTATTGCCCATTTTGCAGAGGGATGTCCCCAACATATTGACATTTCTCTCTCTCTCTCTCTCTAAATATATATAAATATATATATATATATATATATATATATAAATATATATATATATATATATATGATGAATGTATTAGCAAAATAGTTGGACATTTTTATTTCAGGGAATGTTACTGGCATAAGTACCTATAAAACTTCCATTCATTAGTCTTCTACCATCAGGTATGAAGGAGCAGCTGCATCGTGCATTCTGTGTAAATAATAACATATTTAATGCCACCGTATATAAATAAAATATCACTCTTATAATAAAATACATATTCCTTTTAAGTCTGAAGTCACAGCAGCATTACATATTATGGTTTTGGTAACTTATTACTCTAAAGAGAACTAAAAGCTATATTGGTATTTTAAGATGACTAGTTTGCAATTTGATATGGATTGACATTTTCAAAAAGCCATTCTGGACTGATTTTGACCTTGTTTTGAAATTACAATAGTTTTCTACTTCTTATGGGAGGTGTTACTGAACTTTCAGAATAGGTTATGAAGATGCTAAGACTTGCATTTCATTTTGAGTGACGTAGTAGCCAGTAGGGAAAGCAGACAGCAAAATCTCATGTGTATATCTGTCAGAACAAGGAAAACATGCTTGTTTTGTTGTAACATTTAAAACGACTGAAAGGAACACTTTTTTTTATAATATGAGCTTGGAGTGTTATTTCATAACAACCCCCTAATGATTATGATTCAGGTATATGTTGAGTTTGTCAGCCTGAAAATATGTTGAACGTGCACGTTTCTTGTGAACTTGTATAGTAGGACAGGTAGTACCCAGAAACATAGGACCACATCACTAAAAACTTGTTCAGTATTCTAGCAAATGTCACAAAATAACGTGCTCCAATGCTGTCTGTTTTCATCCATTTAAATATGTAGGTTGAGGGGTCTGACAGAATCCGGCCTCAGCGCCAATCTCAAGCTTATTGGTCCCAGAGCTCTGATTCCTCCCCTACTCATAATACCCTAGGCTGAGCTACAGATACTCAGGTCTCGTTTGCTGACCAAACTGTTTGGATGTGCCGAGAGCTCTGTACAGCTTTGTGAAAGTTTTTAACCAGTGTACTCCTCTCCTACAGTGAGAAATGTTTTAACTTTCACTAGTCATTTTTCTCTTTTTCTTTTCACTAGTATAGTTAAGAAAAAGTTTTTCTTGTTTGTGTGTGTGTGTGTGTGTGTGTGTGTGTGTGTGTGTGTGTGTGTGTGTGTGTGTGTGTGTGTGTGTATATATATATATATATATATATATATATATATATATATATATATATATATATGTATATATATAGGTCTACTTCAAATTATCAAAGTTTCAGAATATTGATAATCAGCGTGCTAAGACCAGATGGTCAAAGTTCTGAAACATTGAACGTCCTGAATAGAGATCGCAGATTTACCATTCTCTTCACTGTTGTGCGATCTCAGAGTTGGTATATTTAACAATCAGGGGTTGTGGGGGTGCAGGGGGGCTCCCCCCCCCCCGCAAAAACATAAAAGAAAACTTCTTTCTTTTTAGATTGTTTGTTTATTATATTTATTTTTTTATGTTCGATGTTTCAGAACTTCGATCATCTGGTCTTTGATCTAATGATCTATGTTGTGAAACTCTGATCATTTGAAGTAGACCCATATGTGTTTGTGTGCACGTGTATTGTATGCTTGTGTATATATATCTACATATATATATATATATATATATATATATATATATATACACACACACACACACACACACATATATATATATATATATATATATATATATATATATATATATATATATATGTAAATAATAACGTTTAGTTCTCCTATTATTTTGTTGTTTAGTCTATAGTACTATAACTTTTATACTTATAGTTTTATGTGTGCTGTATTTTCTGCTAACTTTTATCATTTTTTTTCAGCCTTAAATATGTCAGAAGCATCAGGCTTCAAAAAATGTACAAAGTGCAGGCTCAACTTGCCCCCTCAGGACCAACACATTGTGTGCCTATTGTCTTGGTATGGCTCACCTAGACACGGACCACAAGTCTTATGCAGCCTTCAATGTCAAGTCTCTTCAAACATGGCAAGATAAATTATTTCTTAAGGGGCTCCTTCCAACTCAGAGAGGAGCTACCCGTTCACCTTCTGGTACTACCTCTTCTAGCAAAGAGAAGGCTAAATCTAAGGCAAAATCTTACAATGGAGAAAAGGAACGAAGCACATCTCCAGTGAAACCTTCAAAAAACAGATCACTAGAACCCAGCATATGTTGGTCCTGACCCAAAAATCCTAAGAAGGATGGAACCAACAACTCCTCAGTCCTCTATTCCTTCTCCAAGGACTCATTTTTCACTGGAGCTGGTAACTTCTAGACTTTCCAGCACTTCAAGAAAGGAGATGGTCTTGACCCTCCTCAGTAGCGTCATTCTCTCTGTCATCTAGAAGCTTTACAGAGATGGACATCGACACAATGATGAAATTTTTGAAGGCACAGATAGAGCTTGGGGTTAACCCAGCACTGCCCTCCTGGGAAGGTGCCAGCTGTTGATCATCTTAACCCCTACGTGCAAGAATCTGCACCAGTCTAACTTCTGGGTTCGGTTTCTTTGGAACCAATTAGATCCGTAGTTCCTTTGTTGGCGCTGGAACTCCTGGCATCTTCAACACCAAATATAGCCCAATCTCTCTCAGTGCCGCTACCACTGAATTGAGATGGGAGTCTGAGCCAGAATTTGGATCTGAACTACAGGGGAGTGATTTGACACCGAGGTTCTTGTAGCTCTCTCTTCCCCTTGGCTTTAGATCATCTTCGGAACCGAGGCTCGGTGCCACCGAGATTTCCTTCTCCTCCTTGATGAGGGGGGAATCGTTGGCTCCTATAGCAGCCTCGGCTTTTGAAATGGTTTTGGCATCTTACAAAGACAGTGCAACTGCTACTACTCCATTTCCACCCAAAGTCCACCTGCAATCTGCTGCTTCTGCTCTATATCCAGTTGTATAGGGACAGTTGGTACCAAGAGCTTTTGAGGAAATTTTCTTTGTCAGTTCCCAGTATGATTCTGACCCTTCTACTGAACCCCCAGGTGGTATTGCAAGAAAATGGACATGTAAGCAGAAACATCTAGACTCATCACCAGAGTCCTTCAAGGAAGGTACTGACTTAGTGGAAGGAGAGGGCTCCCCTTATTCCCTCTCTAAAGACATCTCCTTTGGAAACATTGTAGAATTAATGAAACAGAGAATGGGTTGATCATTCCAAGATCGTTCTCCAGATGAGTCAGTATTCTTGGAGACTTTTGGTTCCAGACCAACTTTGTCCTGGGTGATATAACCCAATGACCCCCTTATACATCTAATGGCTCTATGGGCATGGAAGGACCCCAGTGTGGTGGGACACATTCCGAAGAAAGCAAATCACATACTGCTTGCCCTGACACTGATAGGAAGCAGTGGAGTAAGGGACCACCTGCAGATGCTATGGTGGTGGCAGCAACCATGGGTGATGGATAGATAAGGAAAGCGGACTTGCACTTCAGTGACTTTTGCCCTTCAGTTGCTGAACTGTCTTGCTCACCTTACGAGATTTTAGAGAGACTTGACAAATGAGATCACCAACTTGCTCTCAGGAGTACTGTCAACAGTTGTCCAAAAACAGTGGGCTCCCAGCTTTCCACCCTTTAGTCTTCTAATGTGGCCCTGCATCTGCTGTCTGTCAAACCAGCAGTCACCGGCATCACCATACACTGCCTTGCCTGCATGTGAATATGTGATTTTACAGAAGGCTTTATTCTGCCTTCTTTAGTGCTCTCTATGATGGCTCCATCTTCTTATGACCTAAAGTCAAGGGCACACTCACCAGGAGTCAAAAAAGATGACAAGACTCTCTCTTTGCAGTGGTTGTACAGTTCAACACCCCACGGAGAACACTGTCCAGAAACCAGAGCTCAGGGAAGAGGATGTGGTTTCACAAATCTCAGAGTTCTTTCCATCACTTTCAAGGTGAAAAACCTCCCTGTGACAGAGGGGAGGGGGGAGGCAATTTTAGTGGACAGCCCTAAGAGGCAGAGGTGGACTGCAAAATTGAGGCTTCAGAGGTCTTTTTTTTTGGAGAAAGACTTTCATTGCCCCTGAACAATTGCCAGCTGCGTAGACGATATGCGACAGAGTATAGCTGGAGTTTTTTTTAGATGGTCAGCATAAGGCATCTGCTTTCGGCCTGTGATTCTTTTAGTGAGGTATTTCTGCGGCCTTTCCAGTTGTTGCAGATGTCTTGAGAGGTACATACCAAATGGGGCATTGTATTTGGTAATGGATCTAATGAGGGATGAGTACAGTGGGACAATGGCCTCCTTTTTTCTGGATGAAAAGCCCTTAGTGATGAGGTGTGCCACATAGAAGGATTTCCTGACTGTTGTGGCAATGTGGTTATCAAAGGTGAGACCTCTGTCCACAAGTCTCTTATAACACTTTCGGTGTTTAGTGTACTGCCACCTATGCGGCAATTCACGGGTACATGTTTTTTCCCAAAGGGGATAACTATGCACTTCTTGGCATTGAGCTTGAGCCCATGGCTCTGGCACCAAGCATCTGTTTCTGTAAGGCCTTTTTGTAGAATATCCACATTATTTGCGGATACAATAATTGTTCCCAGTTTGCAGTAATCTGCGAACTTTGTTAGCCAGAGTCCTTTAATGTTGGCCTGTAGTTCAGAGAAGTAGATGCCAAACAAGAGCGGTCCCAGGACTGAACCCTGAGGTACTCCACTTGTCTGGAGCTGGATATGGAGTCAGCTACTTAGTGGGTTCTGTCAGTAAGCCAGTTGGCAACCCATCGAGTGACGTAGGGATTAATACCCAGATTATTAAGTTTATCTATGATTCCAGAGTGGGGGATGGTGCTGAAGGCCTTGGCGAGGTCCAGGTAGGCTGTGTGGACTGCCTTAACCTCATCCACAGCTCTGGAGACTGATGCAAAGAAGTCAGTCAGGTTCAGGAGACAGGATTGTCCCTTCACGAACCCAAACTGGGTGGGGTCCAGTGTTTGAAGGTTGCCAGTGTCATTGTTTATAAGTTCCATGATAATACGTTCCATGGCCTTGCAGATCAGGCTCATCAGACTGATAGGGGAGTAGCTCCCAGGATCCAAGGTGGCTCCCCCCTTCTGGAGTGGAATAACTGTAGCTGTGCACCACTCATTGGGCACAAAGCCTGAGGGGAGGCTATGATTAAACATGACACTTAAGTGAGGTGCCAGTTCATTTTGTAGTTCATGTAGTACACAGCCTGGGATGTCGTCTGGTCCCATGGATGCTGTATTCTTAGCTTTGGAGAGTGCGGTTTTTACCTGTGTGGCCGTTATTACCAGAATTTGGCAATCTTTCGATGTTGAGATGGGTCCTTTAGGGGGTGAGAGGGGGGTGAAGTTGGCACTGAATCGATCTGCCAGGATATTAGCAAGATCCTTGGGATCAGTATATTTAATGCCATTCTGTTGTAGCTCAGAGCAGATCTGAGCATTGCCATTTAGATTCTTGACATGGCTATAGAATGCCTTGTGGTTGTTTTTGTAATCTTTGGCAATTTTATTTTCGTAACTAGCTTTGAAGGATTTTATGAGGGATCTCTGCTTCTTACTGAGGCTGGTAAGAGAGTTTTTTGCATCCTGGGATTTTCCTCTTTTCTGCAACAGTTATTCCTTTTGTTGTAAAATTTGATCTGAAGTAGGCAGACTTCATTCGTCTGCAACCTGTGGGTATCGGATCCGATCTCGGATCCGAGCCGGCAATTCAAAAGCTTAGGCTCCGAGCTCCTAGCTCCTCCCTCTTACCCATAACCCCTTGCCAAGCCCTGACTGACCTCAGATTTCGCTTTGCGCTTTCAAGAAGCAACGGAATTCTAGAGCTCCTGGCGTGGTTTGAGATAAGTGTAGTTTTTCTGACAGGAAAATTGTTGAAATTCTCTATTTTTGTTATTAATATAGTTAGAGTTGTGTGTGGTTAAGGCTTTCCTCCCTCTTTAGTTAATTTTTCTCGGGTTTTCGTAGTTTGTTTGTGTGTGTGTGTGTTTAGGCCTTAGGTGTAATGTCTGAAGCCCCTAAGGCTGTTTTTTCGAAATGTACCGAGTGTGGCCATAAGCTGTCCCCAGCAGATGGCCACACTCGGTGCGTTAAATGCTTGGGGGTTGAACACCTGTCTTCTGGTTGTACCATTTGTGCAGGGTTCAACCCCCGGGCTTTGGGAACGGAGGTCGAAGTTGGTGCTGGCGGTCTTTACCCCAGATACTGCTTCGGCCTCTGCACCCACCAGTCAGCAACCTGTTGCTGTGAGTTCTCCCCCTCCGGCTGGGACTCAACCTCCCTTAAAGTTGCCGGAGGGGAAGGATTCTTCTAGGGAGAGACAGAAGGAGAGGCACAGGAGAGGCACCACAAGTGGAGCAAGCTTCCAGTTCGGCTCCTCCATCTAAGCTGGCCTCCCTGTGCCTTCTAGCCTTCCTCCTCCTCGGCTCCACTCCCCGGTTCTCTCCTGGACCCGAGGAGGAGGAGGCTAGCCCTTCCAGGAGGTCACCGAGATGGCTCTCTAGGTCCGGCCGTGGCCTCCTCTAGATCGACCTTTTCAATGAGCGAAGCTGATATGGACCGGATGATGAGGAAATTCATCCAGGCCCAAATGCAAATGGGAGTGCTCCTAGCCCCCAACCGGGAGGGGCTTCACCCTTTTTCCCCTTAGCTCCTTCTCCCACCCATACCACGGGTTCGGAGCTATCGGCGCCGTGCAGATTTGGATCCGGGGTGGGTCGGATCCGATAGGTCGGCGCACCTCGGATCCGTCCCATCCCTTGAGTGCTTGGTGCCGGACCCGACCTCGGAGCCGAGGCCGAGCCTCGGATCCGAGGGAGCTGGTGTCTTCGGCTCCGCCCAGGTCGGAGCACACTGGTCTCTCGGATCCGATGGTTTTCGCTCCGACTCCGATCCGCGCCGGATCCGAGTGGGGTCGGCTCTCGGGCTTAGAGAAGCTGGCTCCCCTCGGCTTTCAACGTTATGGAAAGGGCACTGTCGAGGACATCCGGACCCCGGTCCCTGCCACGGCTCCATCCCGCACTCCATTGCAGTTGGGCCAGGCCCCACCAGCCGGTCCCAGGGACAGCCCGCCTCGATGTCCCAAGTGGTTCCCTTGGAACATCCATCTGCTGAAGAGTACTCCTCGGACAGCCCCGATGAAGTACCTCGAAGCGCAAGTGCAAGAGGAGGCACATGGACTCCCCTGAGTCCGTCACTGAAGACACGGACTTGGATGAAGGGAAGGCTCCCTAGGTCACCCCTGAGGACGTCTCATTTGGAGACATCATGGAGATGTTAAGGATCGGGGTGGTCTGCCCCAAGGCTTCTTCGGACGAGTCTGTGTTCTTGGAGGCATTCGAGGCGGCCCTTCTACCTCTTGGGTGTCCCTCCTGCTGACCCCTGGTAGATCTTATATCTATCAGGCGTGGAAGGATCCGGACACCATTGAGCCTATTCCTAAGCGCCGGACGCTTCTTTCTCCTCCATCAGACCGCACTCCACTGGAGTAAGGGTCCCCAGTAGATGCCATGATGATGGCTGCAGCCACGAAGAGGAATTGGCCCAGGAGAGTCCCTCCGTCCATCCTCCGGGCAAGGAGTCCCATTCGATGGATCGCATTGGGAAGCGAGTTTTAGTTCAGCGACCTTCTCCTTGAGAGCTGAACTACATGGCACATGTCATTAGGATGCAGCGAGATCTGATTAAAGAATACGCTGCATCTCCCCGAGTCCATCTCGGTGAGGATAAACAGGTTTACTCCACCCGAATGGCCACTCTCAGATCTGTATCCAATACATCTATGCGGCTGCTGTCTCATGCTACTGAGGGAGCCGCTAGAGCCAGCGGAGCAGGCCTTGTCATGAGGCGACAGGCCTGTCTCCGCCATTGTGATTTTGCTGAGCCCTTCAAGGCGACCTTCGCTAATGCCCCTTTCGATGGTTCTGCCTTGTTTGGCAAGACTGTTCGCGAGACATTAGTCCAGAGCGAAAAGGACGGAAGACGCTGTCTGCCGCCGGAGTCCGCTTCTCAGCTCCCCAGAGGTCCTTCTCTAAGAACCAAAAGGGACAGAAGAAGATGTGGTTCCGAAGTCGCAGCAGTCCCAACCTGCTCCAGATAACCAGTCCTTCCGTGGCAGAGGAGGACGGGAGGTCGTCGTGCCAGAGGCAGGGGGCTCCTGGCAATTTTGGGTCCAGAGAACCTCTCTGAGAGACCCACGCAGCAGCCCTGAAGGGTTGCCCGGCTGTCCGTCTCTGGAGGCAGTCGGGGCGGTTCGATGCACCTGACTTCTTGGGAGTCCATAACAACAGACAGTTGGGTGCTTCGTCTTATATCCAGAGGATATTCAATACCCCTAATCAAGATTCCCAAATCTCGCAGCCTCCCAGATGTTCCACCCGACCAAAGGGAGGCGGCAGCTATCAAATCGAGCAGCTGCTAGGAAAAAGAGCCATCCAGCTGTCCCCCCAGATCAAGCCGGATTAGGGTTTTACTCCAGGTTCTTTTTGGTGCCAAAGAAGACGGGGGACTTAAGACCAATTTTAGACATTTCCCTGTTGAACCTGTCAGTAACCAAGCAAAAGTTCCGGATGGTCACCCTGCAATCTATACTCCCCTTTGAGGGAGAACGACTGGATGTGTTCCATAGACCTCAAGGCTGCGCACTACCACATTCGGATGGACAGACGAAGCAGGACGTTTCTTCGTTCCCGGCTGGAAGCCAGTCATTATCAGTTCAGGGTCCTCCCTTTGGTCTCACCTCAGCCCCCAGGGTGTTTACCAAGGTGTTAGCGGTGGTAGCGGCCCACCTGAGGCTCCAGGGATTACAGGTCTTTTACCTGGACGACTGGCTCCTGACGGCATCATCAAGGCATCTTCTGTGCTCAGCCAGGGATTACTTCCTTCAACTAGCACCAAGGCTGGGCATCACGATCAACTGGGAGAAATCTTTTCTGAATCCAACTCAAATTATAGATTTCATAGGAGGAAGACTAGACACCAGATCAATGCGAGCCTTCCTCACCCCAGACCGTCGTCAGCCTGAGGTGTCATGTGACAGCAATCCTTCAACCATCTCCGACTGCAGCTTCGGGTCCTGAGGGCCCTAGGTTCTATGGCAGCAGCTATCCCGCTTCTAATTCATGCCCGTTTACGCATGCGGGTTCTTCAATGGACCCTTCAAGTTCAGTGGTCTCCTCTTTATTCGTCTCTAAACGCTCCGATTGCGGTCAGCAGAGCGTGCAGGGACTCCCTTCTGTGGTGGCTTCTTTCTCCGGAGCCCCTAGCAGGAAGACCTTTTGCGCTGCATTTCCCGAGCCACAGTGACCACGGACGCTTCTTGCCTCGGGTGGGGGCATTCTGGGAAAGATTGTCCAAGGCACGTGGAATCCCACAGAGACGTCATTGCATATACATGTCCTGGAAATGAGGGCGGTGCTCCTAGCGTTGCAAGCACTTCACCACATTCTTCCTACAGGGACTATTGCGATTCAGACAGACAACATGTCCGTAGTCTGGTATATCAACAAGCAGGGAGGAACCAGGTCTTACCCCCTTTGTCGAGAGGCCATGAGAGTCTGGGAATGGGCAATTTCCACCAAACGCTTTCTGATAGCAACGCACATTCCGGGAAAGTCCAACATCCTTGCGGACAAGCTCAGTCGCACCATCCTTTCTCCACACGAGTGGTCCTCAATCTTCAAGTAGCGAAGAAGATTTTTGCCGCTTGGGGCAACCCTGTTGCGATCTTCTTGCTTCTCCCTCAAACGCCAAATGCGACAATTTCTTCGCTCTGCTTCCCCCACCAGGGGAGTTCCCGAGGGATGCTCTGGTGCATGCTTGGCCTCCCGGTCTCCTTTATGCCTACCCTCCACTTCCTCTGATGCAGAGGTTTCTGCAGAAAGCCAACAGTTTGGGGAGCAGAATGATTCTCATTGCCCCATTCTGGCCTCGACAACCTTGGTTCCCTTCAGTATGGTCTCACAAAATCAATCCACCATGGATTCTGGATCCAATTCGGATCTCATCTCTCACCCTCTGGGAATGCCAGTTCCCAATCTGCGGACCCTGAAGTTGACAGCTTGGCTGCTCCAATTCCAACCTTAATTAGGACTCCCGGTATCTCTTCACCGGTCAAAGCCATTTTGGTGGCTGCTCATAAACCTTCCACCAGACAGGTTTATCGGAGTAAATGGAAGAGGTTCTCTATATGGGCAGGACAGAGAACTGTGGATCCTTTTCAGCACCTATCTCTGCGGTGCTAGATTTTCTAACAGACCTCTTTCATCAAGGGGCCAGTTCTTCCACGATTAAGGTACAATTGGCGGCTATCTCGCATTATCACATTGGCCAGGACACAGCTCCCTTATGACAGCTTAAATTATGCAAAACCTTTCTCAAAGGAGTTTTTGTTAAGGCCTCCAGTCAAGGAGGTTGTACCACCTTGGGACTTGTCTTTAGTCCTGCAGGCCCTTACTGCTCCTCCCTTCGAGCCTGCAGCTTCTGCTGATTTAAAATACCTTTCCTGGAAGACTGCCTTTCTGGTAGCTATCACTTCAGCCAGAAGGGTGTCTGAGCTTCAGGCTCTATGTGTCAAACCGCCTTATCTTTCTTTCTTCCCTGATAGGGTGTGCCTCAGGACCAATCCATCTTTTCTTCCAAGGTCTCTTCTGAATCCAATATTAACCAGTCAATCAATCTGCCTGTCTTTTTCCCAAGTATTCAAACAAAGGAGAATACAAATTGCATTCATTGGATGTTCATAGACAATTACGCTTTTATATTAACAGGACAGCTGGCCACAGGAAATCAGATCAGCTGTTCGTCTCCTTTGCTAAATTTGCTCTGGGTAAAGCAGTGTCTAAAGTCACTCTATCTAAATGGATTGCTAATTGCATTCTGCAGGCATATGACACTTCAGGCAGACCTGCTCCTCAGAGGGTTACGGCTCATTCTACTAGGGCAGTTTCTACGCCAGCCTTTAAGTCCCGTGTTTCGTTGGATGATATCTGCGGCAGCTACTTGGGCCTCGCCTCATACTTTTATTTCTCATTACAAGGTGGATGTTGTTTCTAGAGGAAGAGCATCCTTTGGCTCAGCGGTGCTCGAACATCCTTCCATGACGGCCGCCAAGATTCAGGTAGCTAGGGACTCTGTCCCACAGGTTGCAGACGAATGAAGTCTGCCTACTTCAGATTTAGAAGTTATGTACTCACCATAACGTTCCATCTGAGTAGGTGATTTCATTCGATGCAACCATCCTCCATCCCCCTGACCTTTATAGAGCGAGTATTTATGCTGTTTTAGTATACTGTGGTCAGTATTTTGAGGCAAACTCAATCTGAGGTCAGTCAGGGCTTGGCAAGGGGTTATGGGTAAGAGGGAGGAGCTAGGAGCTCGGAGCCTAAGCTTTTGAATTGCCGGCTCGGATCCGAGATCGGATCCGATACCCACAGGTTGCATCCGAATGAAGTCACCTACTCAGATGGAACGTTATGGTGAGTACATAACTTCTAATTTATGGCAGGGGACCACCAGATTGGCTTCCATTTTTTAGAGGAGAGCGTCTTGGCTTTATTTGGGATGGCACGATTCATGCACGAGTGGATGTGCTCATATACAGTGCCTTAGTGTAGGATTCAGCAGTCGAACTTTCAGTTCCAGTCTGCATGGGTGTCATGATGTTTGTCACTTCTGACTTGAGTAGCATGAAGTTGGCTTTGGAGAAGTTTTTTATGGAAGTTTCCTTACTGGGTTGTGGTGGAGGGATGTGGATGTCAAGGGTGATTAGTTTATGATTAGACCTGACCAACGAGGGGGGTGACCATAGGTGTGGAGCATCGATTTCCCATGTTGGTAATGACCAGGTCTAGGATATTGGAGTCCCTGGTGGGACTATGGATTAGCTGATCCAGGGCATTGGAATTTATGAATTCCAAGAACCGTTGGGCAAAGGTATTGGTACACTAGTAGTTTTCCCAGTTAATAGCAGGGTAATTGAAATCACCCAGCATTAGGGTGTTTGGTTGTATCTTAATATTTTGCAGTATGTTTAGAAAGATGTAATGAGATTGGGGCATGGTGGGGGATCTGTAGCAAGCTGCAATTTGGATTGCAGTCTTACCTAGTGTTAGTTGCACCTGGAGAATTTCAGATGCATTGTGTTGGGAAACTAGCCTGGTGCTGTGAATATCCTTGGTGAATATGGACACTCCTCCATCTTTAGTGTTTCGGTCCTGGTTTGGTGGCCGAAAAGTGTGATAAGAGTTGTAGCCTGGTATTGCAGGGGTGCTCTCTGTAGCCTTGAACCAGGTCTCAGTTACTGCACAGTTATCGATGTTCTCCATTTTTAGGAGTGCCTCGAGAGAGTGCATTTTGAGGTTTAGATTTCTAGCATTGCCTTCAGATTTTGCATTAGTACCAAACAAGACTGGGAGCCTAAGACCTATGTTTGATCTAAGTCACCTGAGCAAGTTTGTATAACAGACAATTCCGGATGGTCAGGGTTCAGTCCATTTTACTTCTGCTGAGGCAGGATGATTGGATATGCTATCTTAGGATGCTTACTGTTGCATCAAAATAGTGAAGCACTCCGGGAGATGTCTCTGCCTTCAGCTGGGAGACGATCATTTCCAATTCAAAGCTTTGCAGTTTGATCTCACCACAGCATGAGTGTTCACCAAGGTCATGGTAGTCGTAGTGGCGCACCTGCATCTTCGAGGGTTCCACTTCTTCTCAAGTATAGACTATTGACTCCTCACCGTCTCCACCAAGCATCTTCTTCTCAAAGACCAGGACCATGTGCTCCATTTGCTCCAGAACCTACGAATTCCATTAAATCTTCCAAAATGTCAGTTGACTCCAGTCCACACCAGCAGAGTTGACAGGATGCCACCTGAATACATAGCTTCAAATAGTCATCCTTTCTCTAACCAGGTTCATTCACTATGCTTGACAGCCGTACTAGTTCTTCATCCTCAGATCACCAGCAAGATTGGTCCTACATATCTTAGGTCTCATGGCATCTACGTTTCTTGTTATTCTCCAGCAAGATATTGCATGAGAGTACTACAGTGGACCTTATCAGCAAAATGAATACAATCCAGTCACCCTATGCTTGCAAAGATCAGACTTACAGAGGCATGTAGAAACCACATCTCTTGGTGGCTAACCTTCCCATTGGTGACCAACGGCTGTTCTTTCCAGATGGATCATTCTACAGCAACACTGACCATGGATGCATGCCTTCGGGGGGGGGGGCATTTCGAGTGGAAGATGGTCCAAGGTACATGGTTGACAACAGAGGCCAATCTGTACATCAGTATCTTGGAGATGAGGATAGTTCTTCTAGAGTTGCAGGCTTTTCAGGACCTACTCCTAAGTGTATGATATCCATTCAGTCAGACAACATGACTGTGGTATGGTATATTAACAAACAAGAAGGAACTCATTCTTACCCTCATTGTCGGGAAGCCATGAGGGTTTGGCAGTGGCAGATGTTTTCACAACGCATATTCTAGGGAGCACCAATGGATGGTTACAACTGCCGAATCTTATACAAATGCACTCTATTTGCACTTACACAAGTGCATGGATCGTGCTATCCTCCAAAAAAAGGAAGCCAGTTTGGTGGTTCGCTGCTATAAACAAACACTACAACAGAAGGAAGAAACTGTTGCAAAAGAGAGTAAAATCCCATGAGTGGAGAAGCTCCCTAGTCAGCCTCAGTAAGAAGCTAAGATCCCTCATAAAATCCTCCAAAGTCAGCTATGAAAACAAGATTGCCACTGACTCTAAGGACAACCACAAAGCATTCTATAGCTATGTCAAGAATCTCAGCGGTAACAACCAGATTTCCTCTGAGTTACAGCACAGTGGCATGAAAATTACGGAAATTCTGAAAAAGTAGGGCCAGCATCAAATGGAAGTTGCCAAATAAATATAAATTTATTAATTAAACATGTTCAAGCAGCTAAGAGTGTCAAACACCCCCATTAAAGCATAAAAGTGACCTATCTCCTTTAATTTTGTCAATGACCGTAAAATAAAAGGATGCAGAGGGGTGCTTTAGTGTGTGTTTGTAAAGTGCACTAGAACATTTATGATTCCTTATGTCACTCATATGTTCCAAAATCTTGATCCGTAATGGTCTGGATGTCTGAACCACATAAAAAGCTTAGCAAGGACAGGAGGCCAAGTACACCACCCAATCTGAACCACAATTGGCCAGAAACTTTATATCAAAAACTCTGTCAGTATTGGGGCTAGTAAATTCCTTAATTTTGAAAAACTAGAGCTTCCTTTTATTTTACGGTCATTGACAAAATTAAAGGAGATAGGTCCCTCAAAAGTGGTTGGCACACAATTTTAAATAATAAGGAAAGGAAATGGATAATTAAATTGGGTGGCCTTTTCAGCCCTGGTTTGAATGAACATGTTTAAAATATATCCTTAATAGGTATCCATTAAGTATATAATGACTTGATTGGCTTGTTATTAAGATGCTATAAATACTGCTGCTCTGATGTTACTTCTTTTTTATTGATTATGTTTGTGCACTGAAGAAGGCTAATATAGCCAAAACCGGTTTGCTGCTTTTTCTGGAGCACTTTTGTGCTTTACTGGGGGTGTTTTACACTTAGTTGCTTGAAAATGTTTAATTAATAAGTTTATATTTATTTGGCAACTTCCATTTGGTGCTGGCCCTATTTTTTCAAAATTATTGTGTTTTTTTGGGCTCTGGCACTTGCCGTACCTGTGAGGTGTTTGGATGGAGTGCAATGAAAATTATGGAACCAGCTGATATTGCCAATATCCTGGCTGATAGGTTCAGTGCCAACTTTACTCCCCCACCCCCTGAAGGGCCCATATCCATACTGGAAGAATGTAGTGCCCCCGCAGTCACAACTGAGCAGGTAAAAACTGCGTTCTCCAAAGCCAAGAACACGGCATCCATGGGACAGGACACCATCCCAGGCTGCATTCTACATGAACTTCAGAACGAACTGGCCCCCACCTAAGCACCATGTTCAATCACAGCCTCACATCAGGCTTTGTACCTACTGAATGGAGCACAGCAACAGTTATACCACTCCACAAAGGGGGAGCCACCACGGACCCTGGGAACTATCCCCCTATTAGCCTGATGAGCCTGGTTTGTAAGGCCATGGAACGTATCATCATGGAACTCATAAACAAAGACATTGGTAACCTCCAGACTCTGGATGCCACCCAGTTTGGATTTGTGAAGGGCAGATCATGCCTCCTGAACCTGATCAACTTCTTTGAAACAAGTCACCAAAGTTGTAGACATGGCTAAGACAGTTCACACAGCATATCTTGACCTCGCCAAGGCTTTCGACACATCCCCCATTCTAGAGTCATAGATAAACTCACTAAACTGGGTATAAATCCATATGTCACATGATGGGTCGCCAACTGGCTCACTGACTGAACCCACACTGTAAAAGTTGCAGACTTCCAATCTGACTTCAAACCTGACAAGTGGAGTACTACAGGGTTTAGTCTTGGGTCCCCTCCTGTTTGGCATCTGCTTCTCTGAAGTACAGGCTAACACAGAGGGCCTCTGGCTGACAAAGTTCGCAGATCGCTGTAAATTAGGTGCCGTAGTCAAGTTCCAAACGATGTGGACATCCTACAGAAGGGCCTCTCTGAGACTGATGCCTGGTGCCAGAGCCACGGCCTCATGCTCTGTGCCAAAAAGTGCATTGTCATCCCTTTTGGTAAAAACTCGGTACCCATGAACTATCACATAAGCGGCAGTCCACTTAACGCCAAAGGTGTGATAAGAGACCTTGGGACTCAGGCGGACACTAGTCTCTCCTTTGATGATCACATCACCACAGTAGTCAGGAAATCCTTCTACGTGGCACACCTCATCACTAAAGGGCTCTCATCCAGGAAAAAAGAGGTCATTTTTCCCCTCTACTCGGCTCTCATTATACCCATTGCGTACAATGCACCTTTTGGAATGTACCTCGCAAGACATCTGAAACAGCTGGAAAGACCACAAAAATACCTCACAAAGAGGATTACGGGACTCAGACACCCTATGCTGACCGTCTCAAAAAACTCCAGCTTTACTCAGTAGCATATCGCCTAATCCGAGGTGATCTCTGCCTAACATACAAAGATATGTCAAACCCAGAGCTGTTGGACATGCTACACCTAAAGAAATCCCAATCCCTCTGAGCTACATGGTCCAGGGACCTAAACCTTGTCACCACAGTAAACAGAACATGCTGAAGGGATAGATTCCTGTCCCAGAGGCTTCCCATACTCTGTAACAAGCTGCCTATCCATGTCAAGCAGAGTTCCTCATTAGCACTCTTCACGAAAAATCTTAATGAGTGGATGGGAAATAGGAAATTCACCCCAGGGATTACTTTTGTGGCTCTGCTCGACTGGGGCACAGGAAAATAACCTTCTTGGGTGGCCAAAGCCAGGGAACCTTGTTGGCTAGGCTTACAGTAGGCCCTTGGGCCGATAGCCTAGTACCTACCTATGAACTTGCTGACTAATTGAGCAGAATGCTTCTAACGCCTCACGAATGGTCCCTCAACCCTGTGGTGGCATGAACAATTTTCAGCTGCTAGGCTAGGCTGTCTGTGACCCCTCTGCCTCCTATATGAACAACAAATGCAGCAGGTACTTTACCCTGATTTCCCCACAGGGAGAGTCACAGACGGATGTTCTAGTCCACAGTTAACCGCCCATGTCTCCTTTGTGCCATTCCTCCTTTACCCCTAATGAACATGTTCCTACAGAAAGCAAAGCAGTGCAAGGCCATAATTATCCTCATTGATGTTCTTCGTATTTCACTGTTGCAGTCATCACACTTGGGTTATATGCTTGCAGGTAGCCCTCAGTCAACCCGAATACCAGACACTTAGTATTTCTGAGTTGAATGCAGTCGCTTCTTCCTTGACGTCAGGTCGTCAGTGGTATAAAAACAGGCAGCTGATGCCATTACATCAGTCTTTCTTGCTGAGGAGGAGCCCAAAGCAGGAGCAGTTTGCAAGTGCCGGTAAGCCGCTACCTGAATTTTTCGTTTTTGAGTTGAATAATCCTAAAGTCTTCTAAAGCGAAGTACCCTGTTGGGGATCCTTTTTTCTTGCTCTAACTGATGTCAGAAAAAGTTAACAATTGTCTTGCCTGTGGAAAGCAAATACCTCAAAGAGATTTTCATTCTTACTGCGTCATTTGTTTAGGCCCAGACCACGACGTCCCTCACTGTCGGTTTTGTGCCTTGTTTAATGCCCGTACCATTCGTCATCGGGCTCTCTTTGAAGGTAAATTTATTTCACTCTCGATCTCTGTATTCTGAAATGGCTTCAGTAAGCCATCTGACTACTGATCTTCCGAGAAAACGTAACGATAAAGACAGAGACAGACCGCATAGGTCCAAAACTGCCATTTGCCGCTTTCAGTAAGCTAGTCGCCAGTCCGCCGGTGCTCAGTGAAGTGCCTTTGCAGCCCCTGATGCCCGCTTTAATGGATTCACAGGCCTCTGCTGTGACCCATTCGGAGTCTGGTATGCCACAAGATGCTTCTTCGACTGTGGAACCAGCGGATGTCTCTACCTTGGATGGGTCCAGAGCCGCTGTGCAGGCACCGGCTTCTGAGGCAGTTTTTCGCTCTACCGATGTTCAAAACAAACCAGCGACTTCATTTTTAACCAAAACGACCGAGTTTCTTAGGCCGAGAGTGTGCACTACGCCTAGAAAACCGACAACCAAAGCACATGTCCAGACACCCATGCCAGAAAATCAAATGCTTAGAATGGCTGAAGACCTTATTATGCTGATTAGGGGAAGCCAGCCTTCCCCTGCAAAGAGACAAAGAATCCAATCCCCTTCAGGTTCTACAGACCAGGAGTTCGATGACTCTGACCTTTCTGATTATGAAGACATGCCCTTATCCTCCTATGAGGATTCAGATGCAGAGGAATCCATTCCCTCTGCCTCCCCTCCAGAGGATTTTTCTTTTGGTGAAACCTTGCTTACTTTAAGAGAGCATTTCCCTTGGGAATGCCAAGACTATCCTCAGTCCAAAATGAGACTCAGAGAATCTTTAGAGTTGCCTCAGCACAGGCCTTTAGCTATACCCCCTGTCTTGGATGTTGTAGATGATGTTTTCTTGGAATCCAGTCTTACTCCAGACACTTTACCTCCTGCCCCTAGGAAACCAGACAGGTACTACAGAGTACCTGATACTCACAAGTTTCTTTTCAAGAATCCTACTGCTGACCCAGAGATAATTTCCCAGGGGCCTAAAGGTATTAAGGCTACTACAGCTAAAATCCCACCCCTTCGGACAGGGATTCCAGAGCTTTGGACAGATGGGGTAAGAAGGTATATACCTCTGCAACTCTTGCTATTAGGGCATTGAATTGCCAGTTTCACATGCTGAAATACCAGCAACATATTATAGAACTTATTAAACAAAAAGTGGTAACTTTTCCAGATTGTGCAGAAAACAAAGAATTGCAGGAGCTTATGCACACTGCAAACCAAGTTAGTAAGCATACTTTGCAGTGTGGCTTTGATGCCCTAGAAGCGTCTTGCAGGCAGCAGTCACTGGCTCTGTACTGAGAAGACATGCTTGGCTGAAGAAGCCGACCTTGCCAGATCATGTCAAAGCTAAATTACTAAACGCTCCTTTGAATAAAGACTGTTTGTTTGGCACCAAAGCAGAAGAGGTTCTTAAAAAGATGGAAGAAAAAGCTAAATCTATGCAGACTGTTAAAGAATTCCTACAAGTACAACTCCTTAGATTCAGTAGGCATTGCCCTTCAAAACACTGATCCTTTCCAGCCCCCTCCAGGCCTTCCCAAACAAGACCCAGGGGAAACGGACCACGGAGACTACAGTCTCAGGGTATGCATTGATCTAAGCAATGGAGTGCCCCCACCCCTAAAGCAGGGAGTGGTAAGCCACCTCCTTATGGAAAAAACTCACAGTGACTTATTCACTCTGTTTCCCAGCCCTGCCAAATTGCTTGTGCCCCTAGGAGGAAAACTTGCCCTTCATGCAAAAAACTGGATGTCCATCACTCAAGACCGATGGGTCCTCAACATTGTATCCCAGGGGTACAAATTTTATTTCCATTCACTGCCAACCCCAAGCGGGTTTCCAGACCTTTCTCCAAACCAGTGGGCAGAGACTCAAACCAAGTACTTTCCCTGCTCAATATCACAGCTATTCAGCCTGTTCCAGTAGAACAGAGGGGTCAAGGATTCTACTCCAGACTCTTCCTGGTACCCAGGAAAGAGGACTCTTGGCACCCAATCCTGGATCTTTTAATTCGCAACATCTTCCTGGTGGAAGATGCTTACCCTGCAACAGCTTCTCCTTATGTTAGCCAAGGATGCCTGGTTAGTCACTCTAGACTTAAAAGACTTAAAAGAATCCTATCTGCGCATCTCCATAAGGGAGTCATGCAGGAAGTATCTATGTTTCAGAGCAGGGTCTATGCATTATCAGTTCTCTGCACTTCCCTTTGGCTTATCTACTGCACCCAGGGTATTCACAAAATGCCTGGCTCCAGCCATTGCATACTGCTGGCACAGAAATATCCAAATTTACCCATACTTGGATGAGTGCCTGATTCAGGCAGACAGTCAGGAATTGTTGCTTCAGCACCTGACATTTGTAAAAAGCTTTCTCACTTCATTGGGGTACACCATCAATGAAAAGAAATCACAACTGGTACCCAGTCAAAAGATTGTATTCCTGGGAGCAAGCTTGGACACAGCTTCCCAGATGGCTTACCTCACTTCAGAAAAACAGGTCTGTCTGACAGACTACTTCAAACAAATGGCCACCAGAACCCAGCTGTCTGTAAGAAAAATACTTCAAGCCCTAGGGTTCATGACCTCATGTAGACTGCTAATTCCATATGCAAGACTGCATATGAGGAAACTTCAACGGTACTTAAAAAGTCTTTGGTGCCAACATTCTCAGGACCTGGAAACAGTCATTCCTATCATACCTTGTCTAAGGACAGAGTTCCTTTGGTGGGCAGAAGCATGCAGCCACAACAAGGGACTGCCTTTTACTCAACCCCATGCCACCCAGACTCTGACCACAGACGCATCAGACTATGTATGGGGGACCTCACATGGCTGGCAAATGTATTCAGGGCCACTGGAGGCCAAGTCAAATACATCTGCACATCAACCAGAAAGAGATGCTAGCTGTACAGAATGCCCTGACAGCTTTCAGATACCTACTCTTGCCAGGACAGCTGCTAATAAAAACAGACAACACCACAGTTATGTGGTACATCAACAAGCTGGGGGGAACCCATTCTTTCCCACTCTGCAGGTTAGCCATGGCCCTGTGGAACACAGCCTTGGACATCCAAGTCCATCTACAAGCTCAATTCCTGTCAGGCAAACAAAACTCACTGGCAGACGACTTAAGCAGAAAGCTCGTAGACACACACGAGTGGCAATTGGAGCCCAGCACCTTCAACCTTTTGATTCAGAAATGGGGGACCCCAGAGGTGGATCTCTTTGCCTCCCCCTACAACCACCAGCTAAGCAAATTCTGCACCAGGAACCCTCACAGCAGGGTCTGGAAAGTGGATGCCCTATCCTTTCAATGGGAAAACCTCTCAATGTACGCCTTTCCCCCTCTGCCCCTTCTCTCAAGAGTATTACTCAAGATAAAACAAGACAGGCCAATGACAATTCTGATTGCCCTGGACTGGCCACGCCAGCACTGGCACCCAATCCTGCGCAGCCCAACAACGGTGCCACACTGGCACCTGCACCAGACCCCAACCCTGCTTTCTCAGCAGGAGGGGCAGATTTTGCATCCACAATTGCAAACCCTAAATCTTGCAGTCTGGCTTATTCCTTAAATACTGCACCAGCAACTCTAAGCAAAGAGGTGCTGGATGTCATCCTTGAAGCCAAAAGGTCCAGTACAAGGAAATCCTATGCTGAAAAGTGGAAAAGGTATTGTTCTTGGATTCCGTCTAAAGGAAAGGACACAGCACTGCCCTCCTTACCTAGCAGAACTACTCCACAGAGGCCTATCCTTCTCCTCCATTAGGATCCATGCCTCTGCCATCTTGGCTCATTACAATACTGAGCCACCTCTATTCTCTCACCCTCTCATCAAACAGTTCCTGAGAGGCCACCAAGGAGAGCACCCACCCCTGCGTGGGACCTTAACTTTGTACTGGAAAAGCTCATGCTTCCCCTTTTTGAACCTGCTGCTTCAGCAAGAGTTAACATTCCTCTCTTGGAAAACAGCCTTGCTTCTAGCCATCACTTCAGCTAGAAGAGTGTCTGAGTTACAAGCATTGATGGCTGTGGAACCCTTCATTTTTTTTCCATGCTGACAGGGTTTCCCTCAGGACTAACCCTTCCTTTATGCCTAAAGTGGTGTCCAGTGTGGCTCTCAACCAATCCGCCCATTTGCCAACCTTCTTCCCTAATCCTCAAAATAAAAGGGAAAGGATACTGCACTCTTTGGACGTGCACAGACAGCTCAGATCCTACCTTGATATGACTAAGCCTTTCAGAAAATCTAACCAGTTGCTAGTCAGCTTTGGAACAGGGGCAGAGGGCAAGGCCATTTCAAAACAAGCCATTTCCAAATGGATAGCACACTGCATCCATTTCTGCTACAAGCCCCATGGAAAACCAACCCCTCCGGGGGTCAGAACATATTCCACTAGAGCTACATTTACCTCTACAGCATTTCTCAGGGGAGTCCCTACCAGGGACATCCTGGAAGCTGCTACCTGGAGTTCTGTACACACCTTCACCAAGCATTACCACCTGCCTATCTTTTCCAAATCCAGGGCAGATTTTGCTACAGCAGTCTAGCAAGGCCTACTAGCCAGCCTTAACTCTTCTTGACTGCCTCCACCCTTCCTCAGCTTTGGGAATCAACCCAGGTGTGATGACTGCAACAGTGAAACACGAAGAACATAGTACAGTTGTGTACACTTACCATAAATGTAGATGTTCGAGTGTATTCACTGTTGAAGTCCTGGTTTCCCTCCCTCCAGCCCCCTGGTTTTCTCTATCTCTCCGTCTCTCCTCCCTATGGCTATTCCTACTGGTATTGGTATTTACTTTTTACTGGTGGTGTTTTCCCCACCATATCCTAGCTGCCTATTTGGGAGCTCCTGACATTTGGAGCAAGAAAAACTGATGTAATGGCATCGGCTGCCTGTTTTTATACCCCTGACGACCTGACATCAAAGAAGAAGCGACAGCATCCGACGCAGAAATACTAAGTCTCTGGTATTCAGGCCAACTGAGGGCTACCTGCAGGCAGATGAACCAAGTGTGATGACTGCAACAGTGAATACACTTGAACATCTACATTTATGGTAAGTGTACACAACTTTCCTTTCCATTTTGTCCTCAACGGACTTGGTTCCTCTTCTTGTGGCCTCTTTTAATACATCTGCCATGGATGCCGGGTCATTATCAAGCTCTCCTACCCCATCCATCCAGTCTGCATCTTCTGGATCACATGTCCATGAAGTTTACTGCATGGTACCTCCAATTTTATCCTTAGCCAGGGACACCACGCTTCCTCCTGCAGTAGTCAACATTCTCTCTGCTTCTCAGAAACCATCTACCAGGAAAATATGTCACAGCAAATGGAAGAGATTTTTAATTTGGGCACTTTATAAAGGGCTAGAGCTGTTTACTGCACCTATGCCATCTATACTTGAATTTCTGTCTGATCTGTTTGATAAAGGCTCCAGCTATGCAACTGTCAAGATTCAGTTGGAGTCTTTTTTCCATTTTCCATGCTGGGATTAATGATACATCCGTTGCATCCCTTAAGATCTCAAAAGCATTCCTTAAGGGTACATTTTACAGAGACCTTCCATTAGGGACCCAGCACCACCATTGAACATTGCTATTCTCTTACAAGGCCTCACACAACCTCCTTTTGAGACAGCTAATAATGTTGGCTTAAAATTTCTGTCCTGGAAAACTGTTTTCTAGTTGCAGTAACTTCAGCCAGATGAATCTCAGAATTACAAGTCCTTTCATCAAAACCCCCATAATCTGGTTTTGCAGAAGGATAGGGTTTCCCTGAGAACTAATGCATCCTTTATCCCTAATGTGGCATCCGATACTAACCTAAATCAAGCTATAGATGATGTTTTTTTCCCCAAGATACTCCAACAAAAAAATACGTACTGTATTTGTTGGATGTTCACAGACAACTTAGATTCTGTATTCACGGATTTCAGAAAAGATGACCAATTATTTCCTTTGCCAGACTAAAATTAAGGAAAGTAGTTTCTAAAGTAACCCTATTAAGATGGATCTCAGATTGTATATCCTTCGTATACCAAAGGAAAAACTTGCCTTTAACAAGTAAACGTAAGGCACACTCAACAAGAGCAGTTTCTATTTGTTCAGCCCTCAGTAGAGGGTGATCAGTTGATGACATTCATGCAGCAGCTACCTGGGCAACAGTACACACCTTTATGTCCCACCATAACAGGGATGAACAGTCAAGATCATGTTCGTCTTTTGGCTCCACCATACTCAGAAAAGTCCTTTCTTGATACCACCCAGTTTGACAACTTGGGATTCTGTCCGACATGTTTTTAACAGACAAAAGTAAACAACATTGTATACAAAAGTTATCTATTTACCATAATGTTAGATCCATGTTGTCTCATTTCCGTCCACTTCAAGCTCCCTCCGCCTTCCAAATTTTCACATTTGGCTTCTAGATGACCAAGTGGAGATTAATTCCTGTCTGAACACAGTCTCATTAGTCTACATTTCTTTCAGTAGCCACTACTGCTAGTAGCCTGATTTTCCTTCTACCACAGTTTTTCTGTGCTTTCCTTAGGTTGTTTTACTACAGTCAGTACTTGCACATACAAACATTTCGACACACACACACACACACACCTTAAAATCTTACAGCTATAAGAGCAAACTTGATCTGAGTTTCTGTAGCTAAACCTGGGGTATTATGGATAGGGGAGGAATCACAGCTCTGGAATCGTTATGCTCGAGATCGGCACCATGGTCAGATCTTATCTGATCTGACAACCCACATTTTTGCAAAAATGAGACAACATGGATCTAATGTTCTGGTAAGTGCATAACTTTCATGTGGTCATCAGCTACTGCATGCAGTTTAGTTGGTGATTACACATTCAGTGACATATGCACAACTGTTAATATAATGTATTTCAGTACATGAAACTCCATTTTTTTTGTGGGGTAACTATAATTCTTGTGATAAAAAAAAACTTCTTTGTTTATGAAAAAAATGTCCAGTTTCTGCTTCTGACATAATATGTTAATAAGTTATATTCTATACTGATACTGTATAGCTCAGCATAAGCAGGAGTCCTATGTCCCCATTTAAAAATGGATTGCAATGCAGAATGTATAGGTGATATTGAAAAGTGTATTAATTCATGCATTTTGCACTTAGGTGTAAAGACCATGTATTATATCTCCTGTAAGAATACACAGTAAAATTTTCATGGGATTATAAGACATTCCAGTACAAAATGCACATATGACTAATCTGCAGCTCAGTGCAGATTCCCTTACCCCTTTGGCTGTTTCAGATAACTTGAGTTTGAGCATTGGCATGATACACTGTAAAATATATTTTTTGTGATGGATTGTATATAATGTTAACAACTTTTTTCATGACTGTTTACTAATCTAAATTTCTCTAAAGCTGCTTCTTGAACAAAATGCTGCAGCATTTTCTTGCATCTGTAAATGTGTGCTTTTACGTGTGTTTTTGTGTGTTTTCATGTGTGTGTTTTTGTGTGTGTGTGCGTGATGTGTATATATATATATATATATATATATATATATATATATATATATATATATATATATATATATATATATATATATATATATTTTTTTTTTTTTTTTTTAGTTTATGTGCTTAAATTCACCTGGGTTGCCTCTGCAAATGATCCATTGAAATCAGTGCAATGCCCCCATAAACAAATATAAATAAATAATGTCTGTGCTTGTTTATAACATATGTATATGCAATCTATGTTTATAGACACACATATATACAAATGTGTAATATATATATCAAGAGAGAGACACCCACACACATGGATTTTGTGTGTATATCCACCAGTGGAAACTAAGTATATCACAAAGTATCAGACTGTGGCATTGAAAATGTTATGCCTATATTTTGCTACCTCTGTATAAAAGGGTATATTTCAGATCCCCCCCTGAGAGTTCATAAGATTTTCAGTGAATCATATATAGGTTGCATAGGTACAGAATGCACCTAAAATTGCAATTCTGCCCTTGAAGATTTGAATGCAGGTCATTGCTGAATTTTATCCCATAACTTTAACTGCTTCATACCATGTAGTTTGAACTGTGGCATGCTATACTTAAAAAAATAAATACCAGAGAAGTGTATATGATTTTCTTTTCTGGTACAGTGATGTCCTAGCAAAAATATATTCTGGACCAGTGCTGTGTTCTGCATAATGAGGAAGAGTCATATAAACTCCCATGCCAATTGAAACCTTGCAGGATGTCTGACTGATATTTTTAATTACTGATTGTGATAAAAATTAAAAAAAAGTAGTGCCTTTTGTTTTCAAACATTTATATGCTTCCCTCAGTAAGTCATATCAATGACCATCTAACAGTAATAGTGTAACTGCCCTTTGTTTTCGCTTAGACTGTCTTTTCAAAAGATAGCTACTTTTTGTACATCCCTGATGTCTGTTTGTGAAGAAAGTGAAAGTAATATCCACAATAATGTTACTTTAAGTTATTGCTGTCATTCATAACCCCACCCCAGCCTTGATCCCTGAAAATAAATAAATAAATAAATAAAATATGGACCTGACCACTTCCAGTGGCATGTCTCCTGTTATTAGTATCCATCTGCTGATATGGTGCCTGCCAGTAATTATTTTATTAAGCATACCTACAAGACAGAACCATCCCAGAAGGGCAGAACATTTGCTTCCACTGACATCTGTAATCATGAGATCAATGATTGAGGAGAAGGGAAGTCTGAATGAAGAGATCAAAGCTAGAATCAGAGGCACTGCAGCCAAATGAAAGTGTGTCAAGAGTAGTATGTGATAGAAGAATGCCAAAGACGTTGAAAGGTAAAGTGTACAAAACAGTAGTTCAACCAGTGTTTATGATTCAGAAACATGGTTGGTGGGGGCAGAGGAGCTGAGAAAGCTAGAGAAGATAGAGAGACTGAGATGGGTGATAGGGATACATACTGTGGGCAGACAATGAAATTATGACATCAGAGCAGAAGCCAAAGTAGCTTCTGTTGCAGAGAATATGACGGGAACGTGGAAGACAGTTTGGTAAAGCAGATTATGGAGAAATAGGAAGAAGATGAGAAGAAACAAGGCTGTCCAGCAAAGAGATTTCTGTATTATGTGAGAGAAGACCTGCGACAATCAGGTATGACTGTCAAAGAATGTAGGAGAATGGCACTGATTTGGGAGAGATGGTGACATTTGATGAGAGACTATGACCCTCTGTAGAAAAGGGGTTGATGATGACTAATAAACACTAAGAGCAGCTGCTCTGGGCAGCTGATCTTGAATGCTTATCTCTCAAGTAACAGGGCATACACTAGATTGCCATGTCCTTTTATTATATGATTGGAAAGCAATAAGCCTTTCTAATGAGTAGCATAGGGTCTTACTGCTAGGGTTTAATTACGGTTATTTTTAATGGGAAGCTGTAGAGTACTTATTTTGTTTTGTTTGCAGACGCTCATTACTCAGTATCACAGTTGCTTCAAATGGTCACAGTCCTGATGGTGCTGATCCTGTACCCGATCATACAATGGAGCCACTGTAGCAGTCAGTGCTATATATCTTGCTGTCGATGCTTCAGCTTTTTGGGGTTTCTTTGACACTGATTCTGATAATATCCATTATTTTAGCACTAGTGAAGTTCTTGTTACTAGTGTACTAGAGTCAGGTATTGCCTTTTTATTTTTTTTTAGTTAGTGCCATTGCTAGCTAGCTTTTTTTGCTGCTGAGATGTCTGACTTCAAGGTACTCTGCCTGAAGTTTCTTATAAATGCAGGCTTTTTATGCTAGTTTTGATGCTGACCCAGGCATCCTTCTTGGAGCAGTTCCCATCAGCACTGTAAATCTGATCTCCCCAGTACAGGCACCTTCAGTGCCAGCTCTGCTTGACCCTTAATCTTCAGCCACAGCCCCTCCAGATTTTTCCATGTGCAAATTTTACACAAAGAAGGTTTTCCTTCCTATTCAGGATTCCCTCCCTTAAAGAGACTTGGAAAGGCCCATATTAAAACAAAATGTTTAGATTCCCCAATGGAGTCTGCCTTGAAAGATGCAAATGGTGAGGAGAGTGCCTGCTCCTTTACATCTTCCCTGCTGACCCATGTTCATTGAATGTTTGAAATTCATGTGGTGGTAGGGTGATAACCCAGTAATGCTGTATTCGTCCTGAAGATGAGGCTGCAAAATGTCTCCCCATCTACTCAGCAGTCCTCTTGAGTGGTACCTCCATTAGTGGACATCCTAATAGATACCACCAAACGGGCTTTGGAGAACCTCAGAAAAGCCAAATGCATCCACCCTCTCACCTCAGAAAAGTAGACCTTTTGGTCTGAGACATCCAAACCTGAAGTTCTTTTCTCAACAGCAGCCACCCATAAAAAGGTTACAGCTCTCCAGAATGTGGGCCAGCCCTTCAGATGAAGAATCAGGAGTAATGGACAGACTGTAGAAACACTTTTTTGCCTACCACTTTCACTGTCTGGGTACTTATCTAGAGTACATATATGATGAATTTTAAACATACTATGACTGATGAAATTTATTAAACCATTGAAAGGCTGCTGAGTGAACCCACCAAAGACCTGTACTTATCCCTTTACTCATTTGCCTCATGTATGATGAAACTCATGATGGATATCTTCTATAATGCTGCAGAGGGGAATGCCAGAGTCACAGTATCTAGCACTGCTGTCCACCACGATGTACAGCTTTGTTTGACAGACTTTGCCCAGGGGGGTCTCTGTCATTTAATCTAATGATCATTATGTTGTATATCTAATGGTCAAAATCTAATTGTTGAAATTGCTATTCGTTGAAGTACCTAAATGCCGAAGGTGGTGATGTGTAAAAGTTTTAGTTGACCATCCTAGAATGTTAGGTCCATATCAATATACAAGTCTCAGGATTTGTAGTAGAAACTCCCACCTAAACCCTGCCCACCATCCAACAATTGGGTAAAATAAAGTAATATACATACCGATGTTTGCATGAATATTCATTGTGTATTCTTTGTTTACCCTTTTCCTCAATGTAGTGCAATCTCTGAGATGGTATATTTAATTTGGGGGTATGGGGTGCAGGGGTGGTTGCTCCCCTGCAGAAATGTAAAAAAGAAACTGCGGTGCTTGTTTTTAAAGTGAGGCAATGCCTGTTTTAGTTGTTTGTTTGTAAGAGTACGCCCACTTTTGCAGAGATTGGCTTGCTAGGTTCTTTAGTTATAGAAAGTATTTATTTTACAGTTTGTTTATTTGTGGAGTTTTTTTGTTTATTTAAGATGTAAATAGTTTTATTTTTAGTATTGTTTAGAAAAGTTTTGTACATTGTTCTGGACGTTTGTAACTTAGTTTGTTTGGTTAACATATTATGTATGGTGTTGGCCAACAAAAAATTTTTGTTAACTTTTTGTTTGATGATTAAGTACTTTCATGAATAATTAGTTAGACAATTTAGGTTTGATTATTGGGTATTTGACATAATGATCATTAGATTAAATGATGCAGACCCTTGCCCAAGATATTGAGGTAGCCTGTAGGGAATGACCCTTCCCAAGTTTGCGCATGTTTGTTCAACAGATTAGGCAACAGATTGAAAGCTTGAAAAGGAGGGGAAAAAACATTACATCTGTCAGAGTAAGATGTCAGCCACCCCACTGCACCTGTTGTAAGACGGAGAGGAGCCAGCAGCAAATGAGGCTCCTCAACCTAAAGTCCTACCACAGGAGACTGATATAAAATCTAGTTCTAGGGGAACTTTCAGGAAGATTACAAGGGTTCCTGGCAAACCACAAGGGGCTTTGATTTACCACTGGATAAATGACTGCAGTCCTGAGGCTTTGCCTAACTGTCCTTCTCTGGCAGCAGTCTAGAGACATCTGTCATTTTCTCCTGTCTTCATAGAAATCTGTCACAAGGGACAAGTAAATATTGTCAGTAATGCACAGAGGGTATGTGATCCCTTTCTGTAATTAACTAGTCCCGTTGGTGTTCATTATGTTGATCACTGCTGCAGTAGCCATAGCTATATGGGTTATAGGAACGGTTGATCAGCTTCCAAACCTTCAGAGCACTTGCCATGCAGTCAAACTGTCAGGCAGCTTGTGCTGAGCTGACTAAAAGACAAGTCTGGGCGTGAAGTCCCCTAGAGCTTTACTGCTTTTACAGGGGTACGCTCCTCTGAGACTTTCAATGATTGGTTGTTGACTTGTGCTTTTCCTTTGCCGGGTAGATAAGTTCCCTTTGGGGGGAAACCTACCATTTGCTTATTTGTATTTCTGTTTTATCATTTTCCTCCTCAGGAAAAGTATCTTAAAGCTAGGAATGTTGTATTTTAATTGACTGCCATGAGACTGTAACATACTTTTAAATGGTGCACTCATTTTTCCTGTTAGTTTAAAGGTGGTGTAAAGTAACTGAAAACATTTTTTTCTGCGGAGAAATTGTAGTTTACTTTTGTGAGGCTGGCATAATGGTTTAAGATGCTTTTTAATGTGTTTTTCTATCAACAAATGTACTTTTGTGGACTAGTATTGTTTACAGGCGTTTGCTGATTGCTTTCCCAGGTAAAGACCATGGAACAGTCTTTCATTCTCCGGTTGGTCCTTCTTCCAGCCACAAAAGATAAAAAATTAAGCAAACAGCCTTTGCCACCACAGCAAGCTAGCAGTTTGCCTTAGCTGTAGGAGGGTAGCAGCTGTGACCATTTGTTGCACCTCAGGCTACTATCTTTTACACAGGATCCCTCTAGTTTATCACCTACACATTCTATGGACCAGTGGTTAGCCATGTCCTCTGCAGCTGTTTGAGTCCCTTCAACAGGCAAGGGAGTGCCACTCTTCTCGGTCCTGGGAGAGGGAACAGGGAAAGTACCCTTGTTGTGTTTAGAATGCTGGACCCATCCCTGGGGAAGCTGCTGCTGTCATTAGTAACATTTAGCCCCATTTTCCTATCAAAAAGAAGCAGAAAACCAAATATGTATCTACTACTACTCAAATTTCTTTTGATAAGAATAGTTTGCTGGCTCAATGTTTAATTCAGGCTATTGATTCATTTTGTAAGGTAGTTTATGTTAAAAGAAAGAGGGTTAACTCTTTTCCTGAAGAGATTCAAGATTCTGAATTTAAAGAAGAAGATGCAGGGACAGATGCAGTGTTTTTTGTCCCCTCAGATTTCTTATTCAGCCTGTGACTTTCCCACTCTGGGCCAGTAATCAAGGAGCCGAAATCATGAGCACTGACATTGGATAGGGATGTTCACTTGGAACAAAAATGGATACATCCAGTATTTCCAGATGCAGCTCTCTGCATCAAACACAGTTTCCCATAAGAGCACACATGGAACACACTCAGACCGGGGACTAGTTTCTGTCTCTCTCCAGATCCCCAGTAAGACACCCTACTGGCACAGCTGTAGAGTTGAGTCCTCAGCCAAGTGTCCAAGCCAAGTCCTCCCCACTCTTTGTGTGAAATCAGTGCTTCCTGTCCCTGCTTCCAGCAGCTGCCACACACACACACACACACACACACACACACACACACACACACACACACACACACACACACACCTGGGAAAGGCTGACACAGATTTACTAGCTATGCCTCCTTGTTCACACACTATAAGTTAGTTACTGCCACCAGACACTACAAAGCCATCTGGCTTAAGGCTCTTACAAGGGTACCCAATTATACTGAGTGAAATGAATATTAATACAAATGACAGTGTCTGGCCAATGCAGTAAGGCTTTCAGAAGTGGCAACAGAGTCACCAAATGGATATGAGTACTCTCAAAGGTTAAAATATTCCTTAAAGGACCAGCCATGATGAAAAGTTTAAATATATTTAGTAAATAATAAAAGAACATGAAATGTGGAATGTCTGTTTACAATAAACACCAGAGTTTCAGCCATAGGAAATACTAAAATAACACAGGTAAATAGACTCACACAGATAGAAAAAAAAAAACAGTACTTAACAAATCTCACTATATTTTCCTGAATGATCTAAAGAAGTAATATTCCCTGTTTCACTTACTCAAGCAAGGTAAGATGAAGTAGATGAGTGGCTTTCTTTCTTTGTCATGTTCCAAAAAAATTAGAATGTATTTAAACTTCTCTCATCTGGTACTAAAACCTCATTTTTGTCTTAGATTACAGAATGACATCACATACATCTAGTCATCTGACTACTGGTTCCATTGCTACCCCCATTGCTAGGAACCGAACCGGAATTTATCACATATGTGTTAATATGCACACAGAGCTTTGCTGAGATGTGTTATATCATCTGGAAGCTATAAATACGAAAAACACTTTCACTCTTTCTACAGGAGCTAATAAACCATTCTCTGGACCAGCCATTTCGTCTCTGGCTGCAGTCACAACTGTAAGATACAGTCTTTATGGCCTGAATCAAGTAATTTAATTTCTTAAGTATTTTTCAAAGTTAGCTGGACTGAGATTAACCTCTTCTCTTCCAGTATCCTTTGTTAAAACTTTTTCTTTTGACTTTTTTCACGGTTAGAGGTCACCACAGCATATCACCTGTCCGCTTATGATTGACAGTGGAGTTTGTACGGTGTCAAGTTGCCAGCCCGGCACCCAACCTTCCACAGAAGACACACACGCCTAGGGCCAATTTTAGAGTGTCCAATCCACCTACAGCATGTCTTTGGGATGTGGGAGGAAACCGGAGCACCCAGAGGAAACCCACGCAACCACAGGGAAGACATGCAGACTCCGCACAGAAGGCATCCCAGCCGAGGATCGAACCGGAGAACCTCTTGCTGTGAGGTGGCAACACTAACTGCTGCACCACAGCGGCCACCCTAGTATCCTTTGTTAAAACATATACATTTAATCAATTACAGTAAAATCGGAACACACTATGTTGGTTCATTCTTAACACAAGCATCTTTACAAATACATTTTTCAAGACAAGCATCTGTGCAAATCAGTTTGATATACAAGTGACATATAATTCTTTACAAAATTCCAGGTAGCTGTGCTGACATATGTTATGCATCCACTACCCTACATCTCTTGGTATAGCTGGTAGTACCTCGCATCATCACACAGCCTCAGAGGAGAGCTGATTTTCTGATCTTCCTTGTGGATGTTCTCTTTCTCTGAGACTGTTGCTAGAATGTGCTAGTGTTTTCAATGAGAGGACTCTGGGTTTCTTAGTCCCTCAGAAAATACTATGAGTTGTTTAAAAAGATTTTCCGCATCCTACACCCATTCCTCCTGTTGTATCTGCTTTAGAGTATGTGTGTATTACTGCCTTCAATTTTCCTGACAGTCTGCTAACTGTGCTTAAAAAGGTAGAGAGAATATACAAAGTTCCTCAGTCTTTTACATTTTTATACAGTATTCCCAACCTGACCCAGCAACTATATATATAGTTGATCCACTTACTGCTAAGCACCTAGTCAATTCCAATCCTAGCCTTTCTGATAAGGATGGACAGTTATTGATGGGTATTAGGGAAAAAGAGCATACTTCTACAATCCTGATTTTTCAGAATGTTGAATTGTCAGACTCTTTATGTTAAAGTATATTTGACTAATTGTGAAAATATGAGGAATGTTTTTATCTGCAGTTGTTTCTTGTGAAGAAAAAATCTGCTTTAAATAACTTTGTTTCTTCTCTTGCACAGGCCACTATTCATTGTTTACAGTGTGTGCATGGCTCTGTTGATAATATTTTCAGAGCAATGACTGTTGGTAGTGTATTGATGAGATTTGCATGTCTGCATTCTCAGAAACTCCCAGGTGATGTTAAAAATGAGATTTTAAATTCAACCTTAGATAAAGATTGTGTTCAATTCCTCTGCTGCAGAAGTGATCAAAAAAGTGTGATGAAAGGGGCAAGCTGATCAGGGAATCTTTTAACATTTTTCAGCCCTTATTTTACAATTTTTTCATGGAATTTTCTATCTCCTACAGTTTTTGCAAACACGTAAAATGAACAGTATCAGTAAAATACAGATAAACAGACATTTTTAGAACGAATGGCAAGGGGGTTCCAAAAAGAAGTCTTGAATCTCACACAACCAAGGACAAGCCAACAAATCTGACTGTTCAAGAGACCTTGTGACTCCCTCCCTAAGGGATCATTTTTCATTTTCCAGATCACTTTTTGTTTCCACTGGTTTTTCATCACATGCTTTTCCAAGGAGTGATTGAACCAGTTTCTCTTTCCCCGGGGGGAGGGTGGTATTTACGGATCTTCCTAGTGCCAAAATGGAGACCAATTCTGGATCTTCCTTTCCTAAATCCGTTTGTGATAGTGCCCAAATTCAAAATGATGTCTCTTTACACCCTGTTGCCTCTTCGTCCTCTTTCAAGTTTTCTAATAACACTAGGCTTAAACAGTGCTAATCATCACATCCCTTTTAATCCAGATTTAAGATTTTGTGTGTCCGGGTCACATTATCAGTTTTCTGCAAGAAGAGTGTTCACAAAGTGTCTAGCTCCAGATCTGATGTTGTATTTTCCATCCATTCCTGAACATGTGGGTCTTTGATCCATGTTGTATCCAACTTCATCCTCTTTAAAGCTTCTGGATCTGGTGCTGAGACTCCTCCTTTTACCCATAATCCCTGGTGTTATGTAAAATACCTCAGATCTTGTTTGCCACCACAAGAGTAGAATGCATCTGTGGGTGCTTAGGAGATAAGTGAATAATATTTGATGAATCTTTCCATTTCACAGTTTAAAACTTTTTTGTCTATCCTGTATTACTGTAAGTTCCCTTCACCTAACTGTCCTCCTTTCTGTTTGTTCGCCTTGTGCATTGAATTATGTCTAGATTGTTGTCTTCACATAGTTTGTTAGAGTGTAGTTATTACCTTATTAATTTTTTTACTTTTCAGTATGTCTGAAAAAACATCTGGTTTTAAAACGTGTGTAGCTTGTTCTCACAAGCTACCCAACTCTAATGCCCATGACAAATGTATCTATTGTCTGAGCCCTTTACACCTGGAACTTTATTGTATTCATTGATAAAGGCTGAATAGCCGAAACCAGTCTGGATTTGAAGGAATTATAAATAAATAATCATTATTTCTTCATTACTGCGTGTTCACTATCGTTTTTTGCTGGTCGTTGGTGGTTTACATTGTTGGCTTGACCCTGCATGCCATCCTTGCGGAGCATGTGGTTGTTTGCTGCCCTTTACACCTGGACACAGCCCACTCCATATGTGAAGCCTTGCTCAGCATGCCATTATAGAGAGAAGGAACAAACTTATTTTAAAAGGACTTCCACCGGTCCCTATGGGAGAAAGCACATCTAGTTCCTGATAACCTTCTTCCACTTCTCTTTCCAAAATCCTGTTGACAGAACAGTGGGAGAAAAATCAGGCAGAAGGGGAAAAAAAGACATAGATAAGAAAAAGTCAGAATATTTGAGGAAGAGCTCTCCATGTTGCTCTTGCTGTTAGCCTTTTAGTCTAGCTTTTAAAATTCCAAAAACCTCAGAGACAGCTATTTTTGGATCCAATTATTATTGGATCCAGTACTCTGCTGAGATTTTCTTGGGAGCCTGTGTCACTTATTCTCCATTCTCCGATCCTGCAAGAAAAAAATAAACCATCACTCCAGACCTACCTCCTGACACCACTTCATCTTTCCAGTTAGCCATGTCATCCAGGAGCATAAATGAAGCTGATGTGAACAGGAAGATGAAATTCTTCCAGACTGTGATCTAACTGGGGGTCCTCACGGCTCTGTTCTCCACCACAGCAGAGAAAACGATGACTTCTCCACATCATGTAGTTACTCCTTCTCTGATCCTACTTTTTGGATTGTGACGGTTGGATCTGACCTCCACCTGGGCCAAGTCTGCATTGGTGCCTAGGCTTAGTTACTTGACACCTATGAGTTCTCCAATTCATTCAGCTCTAGCGGCTTCAGAGCCATATGAATCTTGGAGAAGAGCTGTCTATGCTGACTTTGACAGGATGCATTCAGATACAAGGTCCTTGGAGCTGCTACTTCTTCTTGGGGCTTTGATGTTAGATAGTGTAGCTCTGATGTTTGCCTCAGATCCTAGCTGCGTGGACTCTCAGGTTGAGCCTTCCTTTGGGTTCCGACTCGGTTCCTTGGACTAATTTCAAGCTCTGTGTTTGAGGATTTTGAGAGAGTTCTATTTCTTTCCAGAGATCTTTCTCTTTTTGTCCTGTCAGGACAACCAGTGACCAAAAATCTCACAACGACTCCTATGCAGCAGACTACATTAGCTTCTGAGTTCTCACTAGAGTATCCCCCTGCAGAGGTACACATGAAGTACACATGCAAAAGGGGCAGCTAGATTCTCCTCAAGAATCTGTCACCACAGACACTGACTGTGATGATGGAAAAGGTTCCCCCCTTAGGACATGTTGTTTGGAGAGATCCTTAAACTTTTTAAACAGAAAAGAGGATGGTCTTCCCAGCTGCTTTCTCCAGAAGAGTCAGTATTCCTTGATGCTTTTGGCTGTAGACCATCTACATTTTGGGTTGTCCCACCTGTGGATGAAATGCTAGACCTGATTTCCAAATGGGCTTAGAAGAAATTGGAGACAGCTGAACCCATTACCCAGAAACTGGACAAATTTCTTGCCCCAGTGGACCGCCCCCTCTTGGAGCAAGAGCCATGCTGCAGATTCTATGGTGGTAGCTATGGCCACCAGGAAGGAAATGGTAGAAGAGAGGTCCTGTGCCCACCCGCCAAGCAATGAGTCACGTGTGTTGGACAGGATTGCGAAGTGAGTCTACAACTCCTCTACTTTCTCGGTGATAGCTTTAAGTTATCTGGCACATGTTACATGGTTTCAGAGAGATTTGACCAAAGAAATCTCCAGATCTCTCCCTGGGACCATGCTTGCAGATCAAAAGAAGTCCACTGATGCACAGCTTGCCACTCTTCAGTCTTGGTCCATTATTTCTCTGCACCTTATCTCCAGTGCTGTGGAGGGTGCATCTAGAGCAGCTGGTACAAGTATATCCTTTAGGAGTCATGCTTGGATGAGGCTGTATGACTTTGCGGACCATTTCAAGGCATCCTTTGTGAATGCCCTGTATGATGGACCAACAGCTTTTGGGTTCCAAGGTGAAAGATTGTCAGGAAGTAAAAAGAGGGGAAAATCCCTTTCTGCCATAGGAATCAAATTTTCCACTCCCCAAAGGACCTTTCTCAGGAATTAAAAGGGAGGCAAGTGGTTCTTACACAATGCCTCAGGGGACCAGCCCCCCAATGCAGAGGGGGGAACTGTTATAATGGACAACACCCTAGAAGCTGAGATGCTCCGCAGAATCGAGGCTTCAGAGGTCCTTTCTCAGAGAAGCCTTTTCAGCACTCCTGAGCACTTGCCCAACTCTGTGGAGGCAGTCAGGGGCAACTATCCCTGCACCCAACAACCTGGGCATCCATCACTCAAGACATATGGGTGCAGAGGATAGTAACCAGAGGCTGCGTCATCCCCTTTCATACCATTCCTTCAGTTCTAAAAAGACTTCCTGATGTTCCACCCTCTGAAAGGGAAAAGGCAGCCTCGGAAATAAAGAAGCTCCTTATCAATTGAATTGTCCAAGAAGTCCAACCAGACCAGAGATGAGCTGGAATTTACTCACAGTTCTTTTCATTGCCAAAGAAAAACAGGAACTTCAGACCAATTTTGGATCCAAGCCACCAAAACAATTTTGTAAAGAAAACAAAATTCTGGATGGGCATGGCACAGTCTATTCAACATTTTCTGAGAGAAGAGGCTTAGATAGATCTTCAGGATATATACTACCGCATAAAGAGATAGACAGATGCTCCCGGAAGTATCTTTACTTTCGGTTAGGAGGTAGTCATTTTCAGTTCAGAGCTCTGCACTTTAGTCTCGCCACCATCCACCCCCCAAGGGTGTTTACCAAATGTCTGGCAGTGGCTGCAGCTCATTTCTGACTGCAGGGGGTTCTGCATGTTCCCTTAGTTGGTTGACTGGCTCATTACCACCCTTACCTGAGATCTACTCATTCAGACCACGGTTTTGTTTCTCCACCTCTGTTCAGACACAGGCATTACTATCAATTTGACAAAGTCCAGTCTCTGCCCAACTCAATCTTTAGAGTTCATAGGATCCCAGCAGGACACAAAATTTCAAATTGCAAGACTTCCCTAGACAGGATTTGCAACTTTTTGACGTCAACTCTTAACAATTCTGTCCTTTCAAAAGTCACCAGCAAGAATGATTCTCTATCTCTTAGGATCCATGACAGCATCAATTTCCCTGGTTCCCCTAGCCAGTTACTACATGCAAGTTCTTCAGTGGACTTTTGCAGTGTAGTGATCGATAAGACAACAACCCATGTCTTTTTGACTGCTTATAATGAAAATCTGCAAATCACCCATTTGATGGTGGTTGGCGTCACCTCATGTCTCTTGAGGATGTCCTTTCTGTCTTCCTTACCCCCAAGCCACAGTGACCATGGGTGCTTGCCATTTAGGGTGGGGACACTACATAGTAAAGACTGTTCAAGGCACATGGTCACAGTCAGAGGCCAGACTTCACATCATCTTATTGGAGATGAGAGCATTCCTCCTACCATTGCAGGCCTTTCAGGACACTATGACAGGGTGTGATGTCTGGTCATTTGGACAATATGGCAGTTGTCTGATACATCAGCAAAGAGGAAGGAACTAGATCTTACCAATTATGTCGAGAAGCCATAATAGTGTGGTAATGGGCAATGTCTTCTCATCTCTTTCCAGTAGCATTGGACAAGCTAAGCAGGTCTGTCATCTTTCCTCACAAATGGCCCCTCAACCCAGTAGTCATGGAGCAGATATTCACCTGTTTGGACTGACTTTTTGCTGTGATCTCTTCATATCTCCCCTCAACAGCAAGTGCAGCAAGTTCTTCACTCTGATCACATCAGGATGGGATTTGCAGAGGGATGCTCTTTCCCACAGTTCATAGGTTCATAGGTAAGTACTAGGCTATCGGCCCAAGGGCCTACGTAAGCCTAGCCAACAAGGTTCCCTGGCTTACGCCACCCAAGAAAGTTATTTTCCTGTGCCACTGTCGAGCAGAGACACAGAAGTGATCCCCGGGGTGTATTTCCTATTTCCCATCCACTCATCAAAATTTTTTCTTGGAGTGCTAATGAAGAACTTTTCTTGACATAAATGGGTAGCCTGTTCCAGAGTATGGGAAGTCTCTGGGACAGGAATCTATCCCTCCAGCATGACCTGTTTATTGTGGTGACAAGGTTTAGGTCCCTAGAGTGTGTAGCTCGGAGGGATTGGTATTTCTTTAGGTGTAGCATGACCAACAGCTCTGGGTTTGACATAGCTTTATATGTTAGGCAGAGATCACTTCGGAGTACGCGATATGCTATAGAGAAAAGCTGGAGTTTTTTGAGGCGGTCACTGTACGGCATTTGTTTGAGGTCAGTAATCCTCTTTGTGAGGTACTTCTGTGGCCTTTCTAGCTGCTGCAGATGTTGTGGCCTTTCTAGCTGCTGCAGATGTCTTGTGAGGTACATTCCAAAAAGGGCATTGTACTCTATAATGGGTCTAATGAGTGTCAAGTAGAGGAGAACAATGACCTCTTTTTTCCTGGATGAGAACCCTTTTATGATGAGATGTGCCACGTAGAAGGACTTCCTGACTACTGTGGCGATGTGACTATCAAAGGAGAGACTACTGTCCACCTGGGTCCCAAGGTCTCTTATCACGCATTCGGTGTTAAGTAGATTGCTGCCTATGTGGTAGTTCATGGGTACAGAGTTTTTACCAAAGGGGATGACACTGCACTTTTTGTCATTGAGCTTTAGGCCATGGCTCTGATACCAGGCATCTATCTCAGCGAGGCCCTTCTGTAGGATGTCCACATCATTTGAGGACGTGACTATGGCTCCTAGTTTGCAGTCATCTGCAAACTTCATTAGCCAGAGGCCTTCTGTGTTAGCCTGTACTTCAGAGAAGTAGATATCAAACACAAACAGGAGAGGTCCCAGGACGGAACCCTGTGGTACTCCACTTATCACTGCTTTGAGGTCAGAGTTGGAGTCTGCAACTTTTACAGTGTGGGTTCTATCAGTGAGCCAGTTGTCAACCCATCTTGTGACATAGGGATTTATACCTAGTTTAGTGAGTTTAGCTATAATTCCAGAATGGGGGATGGTGTCGAAAGCCTTGGCGAGGTCAAGAAAGGCTGTGTGAACCACCTTACCCTCATCTACAGCTTTGGTGACTGCCTCAAAGAAGTTGATCAGGTTTAGGATGCATGATCTGCCTTTCACAAACCTGAACTGGGTGGGATCCAGAGTTTGAAGGTTACCAATGTCTTTGTTTATGAGTTCCATGATGATACGTTCCATGGCTTTGCAGACCAGGTTCGTCAGGCTAATAGGTCGATAGTTCCCGGGATCAGTGGTGGCTCCCCCTTTGTGGAGTGGGATAACTGTTGCTGTGTGCCGTCCAGTGGGCACAAAGCCTGATGCGAGGCTATTATTGAACATGGTGCTTAAGTGGGGAGCCAGTTCCTTTTGAAGTTCGTGTAAAATGCAGCCTGGGATGTTGTCCGGTCCCATGGATGCTGTGTTTTTGGCTTTAGAGAGTGCAGCTTTTACCTGCGTGGTTGTGATTACAAGGACTCTGCATTCTTCCTGTATAGATATGGGCCCTTTAGGGGGTGAGAGGGGGGTAAAGTTAGCACTGAACCTATCTGCCAGGATGTTGGTAATATCAGTTAGTTCTGTAATTTTCGTGCCTTTGTGCTGTAACTCAGAGCAGATCTGAGTGTTGCCATCGAGATTCTTGACATAGCTATAGAGTGCTTTGTGGTTGTCCTTGGAATTAGTGGTGATTTTGTTTTCGTAGCTAGCTTTGGAGGATCTTATAAGGGATCTCAGCTTCTTACTGAGGCTGACCAGGGAGCTCCTCCACTCATGGGATTTTACTCTCTTTTGCAACAATTTCTTCCTTCTGTTGTACAGTTTGTTTATGGCAGGGGACCACCAGATTGGCTTCCTTTTTTTGGAAGATAGCGTCTTGGTTATGTTTGGGATAGCACGATCCATGCACTTGTGTAAGTGCTTATAGAGTGCATTTGTGTGGGATTCAGCAGTTGTAACTGTATTGCCCATCTGCATGGGTGCCATGAAGTTCACCACTTCTGTCTTAAGAAGCATGAAGTTGGCTTTGGAGAAATTTTTTACTGTGGTTTCCTTAATGGGGGTGGGGGCGGGATGTAGATATCAAGGGTGATTAGCTTATGGTCAGATCAGACCAACGAGGAGTTGACTTCAGGTGTGGAACACTGGTCACTCATGTTGGTAATGACTAGGTCTAGGATATTGTTGCCCCTGGTGGGGGTGTGGATAAGTTGATCCAGGGCATTGGAGTTTATGAATTCCAGAAAGCGTTGAGCTAAGGAGTTGGTACACGAGTAGTTTTCCCAGTTAATGGTGGGGTAGTTGAAGTCGCCCATTATTAGGGTGTTTGGTTGAACCCTAATATTTTTCAGTACCTCAAGAAAAGAGGAGTGGAATCCTGGGGCATGGTGGGGGATCTGTAGCAAGCAACAATTTGGATTTCAGTTTTGCCCAGAGTTAGTTGCACTTGGAAAACCCCGGATGCATTATGCTGAGCAACCAGCCTGGAGGTGTGGATATCCTTAATGAATATGGACACGCCTCCGCCTTTGGTGTTTCGGTCTGGGTTACATGGCCGAAAAGTATGGTATGAGTTATAACCTGGTAGTGCAGGGGTGCTCTCTGGAGCATTGAACCAGGTCTCAGTCACTGCCCAGATATAAATATATACAGTTGGCCCCAAGACTCATTTACTCGTTTCACCCCATTTTTCTGATTCCAAAGTTTTTACAAGAAGCAATGGCAAGAAAGATCACAGTTTTTGTCATAGCTCCTTATTGGCCTAGACGGGTCTATATCGGAACATCGAAACCGACAAATGTCAAACACTCACATGAGCAAAAAAATCACATCCTCGAAGTTTATTAATTTTGTTCGCGGTACAGTGAAGATCGGGATTTTTGCCCTTTCCTCACTGTAGTGAGATCTCAGAGTAGGAATATATATTATATATTTAGTGGATATGTATTATATATTTAGCAGGGGGTGTGGGGGGCACAGCCCCCCACAATACTGTTGAGTACGGGAATATTCGCTCATGTGAGTGTTCGACGTTGCCGGTTTCGATGTTCTGAAATAGACACGCCTAGACCAATATGATTTCCCTTACATTGGCCTTAATTTGTACACCCTCCCTGGCTACTGGGTTAAGTTCAAAATCTTGTTTCTCAGCCATCGGGGTTGCCTAACTTGGACATTCTTTCCCTCAGTGTATGGTTTCTGCAGTTCCAATGTTGGCTAGACGGTCCAGGTTTTCATCATCAGTTATTCACATTCTAACGTCTTCCCAGAAATCTACAAAACTGAATAGAACAGATTCTCCATTTGAGCAATATTTTTAGCCCCCCTTGCAGTGATACTACAGTTTTTGGCAGACCTTTTTTAGAATGGAGCCATGTATTCTAATATCATAGTACAATTAGTGTTCATATCATCTTTTTACATTTGAGTGAATCACACATTTGTTGTATCCTTAAGACTATCCAAAGCCTTTCTTAGAGGAGTTTTTCTGTTATGACCTCCACTTAGAGACCTAATTTCTCCTTGAGATATTAGTGTTTTGCTGCAATCCGTAACTAGTCCTCCATTTGAACCGGCTTTTGTTGCCTCACAGCAAGAGGTTCTCCCGTTTGATTCTCGTCTGGAGCGCCTTCTGTGTGGAGTCTGCATGTCCTCCCCACGGTCGAGTGGCATTTGAAAGACATGCGTAGAATGGGCATGCCTTCATTGAAGGTTGGGCGTCGAGCTAGCACCTCAGCACCCGTAAATAAATCTACTGCCAATCATTAGCGGACCGGAGTTCCACCGTGGCAACCCCTAACTGGGAAAAGCTGAAAGAAAAACAACAACCAAGGCTAATTTAACTTTTTTGTCTTAGAAAACTCTTTTCTTATTTACTGTCACTTCTGCTAGGAGAATGCCTTGTCTGCGAAACCCCCTTAGCTGTTTTTTCACAAAGACAGAGCGAGTCTAAGGACCAAGCCTTACTTTCTTACAAAGGTGGCTTCTGAATCCTCAATCAACCATACCATCAATCTCCCTGTATTTTTCCAGACTTTTAAACAAGGGTGAATATACATTGCACTTGCTAGATGTTCAGTCTCAATTAAGATTCTATTTACACCGGACCAGAAATTGCAGTAAAAACTGATCAGTTGTTTCTCTTTTACTCTCCTGTCAAAATGGGAAAAAAGAGTTTACACACTCCTTTTGGTTGTCTGAGTGGATTTTCTGCATTTACAAGCAGAAGCAGATGGGACTGTCCAAGCCTACTCCCCAAAGCCTGTTCTAATAGATCAGTCGCTTCGCGGACAGTATTCTTTTCCAGAGTACCTCTTGATGACAGTGCAACTGCCACTTGGTCCAAGGTTTGCACATTAATTTCTCATTATAAATTGGGCATGGAGTCCAGATTAAGAACCTCTCTTGGTTTGGCTGTGTTCCAGAATATCCTTTTGTATGATCACCCACATGTTGCTGTAGCTGGGGGCTGTGTACCATGCGTTGAGGAATGGATGGAAAAGACAACATCAGATATGAAAGTTGCACACTTGCCTGAATGATAGATCTATGATGGCTTTTTCTGTATTTCCTTAACTCCAAAATCCACATTCACCCTTCCATGTGTTTTGACAGCATTTGCTCTTCTAGTTCCCGGTTTTCTCTGACTGACCCACCCTTGGATCCTTGAGGTTATTTATTTAGACCTGTTTTTTTCAGCTGGTTTGTTTTCACTGCCTCTATTTTAGATTCAGTCCTGTTCCATTTTCTTAGGGGCAAACTCAATCTGCGGGATTTCACATAACACCAGGGGGTTACAGTTAAGGGAGGAACCTGAGCACAGATCCAGAAGCTTGAAAGTATCCGAAGTCAGATCCAACATAAATCCAAGACTCATACATTGGGGAAAGATGGAAATGGACAACACAAATCTATTTTTTTGGTGAGTACATAACTTTTGGTCTGATGTTGTCAGTCTTCATTCATTCTTGATGAATGGGACTCTGTTCCAATCCTAGGAACCGGGTCGGCCATTATACAACTCGTGCCAGCCAAAAAACTCTTGACCTAAGACTCTACCCACAATGTCCCTCTCTCCATTACCCCAGATCTCACATGCCGGTCTGATAGCAAGAAGCATCAGCCGATACTCTCAGCTAAGTTCAAAATTTGATGAATCTTCTCTTAAAAACTTTATGTTCCTTGTAAGCACTTAGTTGTTATTTTCCTTTTGTTCTTATTTCTTGAATGATTCTGATTTTCTACCCTTATTACCTTCTCGGTGTCCTTGATACCACTATTGGTAACCTTCCCCTCTCCGTCTTTACCTTTTTAGATAATCTGTCATATTACCATTGTTATTTCTCGTATTTTTCTACCAATCTTGGTATCTCTTTCTGCCGTAGCTGGCAGACTCTAACTAGTGTGTGCGTGTGTGTGTGTGCATGCGCGTGCACGCACGTGTGTATGTGTGTGTGTGTGTGTGTGTGTGTGTGTGTGTGTGTGTGTGTGTGTGTGTGTGTGTGTGTGTGTGTGTGTGTGTGTCTTTACCTTTACCTTTATTTACAGAAGGGCACTTCAGGTTTCGAACAGTACCAAGACTGTGGGCGAGAGATGCCTAATTCAGATGGGCATCTTTCATGTTTATATTGTTTAGGTGCACCCCATTTGGATATCGACTGTTCCATCTGCAAGGTTTTCAGTACTAGAGCCTTAGTAGAGAGACAAAATTGATCTTAAAAGGAACGTTAACATCTTCCTTTAAAGAAGTTTTGTCTAAGGATCCTTCCACCTCTAAATCTGTCCATGCTAAGAAAAGAAGTCATTTGGTGCCGAGCTCTTCTATGACACCGGAGACTAAGAAACAGAAATCTTGGGTTCCATCAGTCTCCTTGGAACTGAAGGCTAAGGTTCAAAAATTGACGGAACAAGTATCTTCGGCACCGGTTACTGCTGGTGTTACAGCACCAAGAGCTTCAGCACCATCATCTGCACCGGCTTCTTTAATTTCCCAGTCAATACCATCTTCACTATCTGCAGCATTGCAGACTGTACCTACTCCCTTCGGTGCCGAAATCTGAATAGTTACATGTTCCCAGGACAAAGCATTCCTTTTCCATAGACCCCTTTGTGGGTCATCTTATCAGTCCTTTTTTTTGGAAAGCCCAGAATCTCCCTCAGGGATGTCTCTTTGATCTGTTGTGAGATTGAGGGATCAGCTTTGGCAGCCAGGGGTCTTCCTGCCCCTTCTCAGACCTCCCTCCCCTCTGGAGTTAGGTTTTTTTCTCCTAGAACTCCTCCAGATTTCCCCCTCTGACGTCCTTGGAAGGCTTAGAGCCCTCCACTTCGATTTCCCTGGTTCCAGCTGTCCTGGTGTTGACAGGCACTCCATCTGCTCCAGGGACTGCTCCGACATCTTCAGTTCCCTTGGAGCTGGTAGATTCTCGGGGTGGTGGCTCTTCTGTCAGTTCCGAGGGTTTCGGATTGGTTCCTGTTTTTTATTCAGAGCCGTTCTTGGCTCTCAGAACCTGGCTGTTGCAGGTTCTTCCCTGGCTACTTCTTCAGTGGGTGACCCTTTGGAGCCGGGTGTGACCTCCGTGCCGAGGTTGTCTTTGTCTCTTTTGGGCTCCCATCCCTCTTTGGAGGGGCCTGCCTTCTAAGTTATGGAGCGGGCATTGGCCTCTGTGGCTTCTCAGCTGGCCCCTTCTGCATCTAAGTGCCATATGTCTTTACCTTCTGGTCCAGAGCTGCCACAATCTTCCACATCAGGGCAGCAGTTAACCCTGTGCAGAGCCCCTCTTCTTTGGAGTCTTCCTCAGAGATTCCCACTGAGGAACCACCCCAGAAGAAGAATTGCAAGAGGAAGCACATTGATTCCCCAGAAGAATCTGTCACAGAAGACATGGGCTTTACTGAAGGGAAGGGTTCCTCCCAGTCGCCCCCTGAAGATGTCTCCTGGAGATCCTAAAACAGAGGGGGTGATTGGAAGCCCAAAGTCCATTCCTCTGAGGAATCTCTGTACTTGCAAGCCTTTAGTGCTCTCCCATCTACTTCTTGGGAGACTCCACCCACTGATGACTTTATTAAGTTGATCTTGCAGTGGGCATGGAAGGCCCCTGATTCCGCAGAGCCGATTCCCCGGAGACCAGACAAAATCTTATCAACCCCCGAAGATCACCAATACTGGGCAAAGGGTTTAGCAGTAGATGCCATGGTGGTGGTGGTAACCACCTAGAAGGAACTCACCAATGAGATTCCCACTGTCCATCCACCTAACCGAGAGTCCAGGACGATGGACAAGTTTGGAAAGTGGGTCTATGCTTCATCAACCTTCGCCCTCAAGTCCTTGAATTTTATGGCAAACGTCACTAGATTCCAGAGGGATCTGATTAAGGAGTTATCGAATACCCTCACTGGAGCTGTGTCTGATGAGGTGCGGGAGAAAGTTGCTTTTCTGCTGGCAACCCTGGAGTCTATATCGATCTCGTCTGTGCAGCTCATCGCACATGCAACCCTAGGGGATGACCAGAGCAGCAAGTTCAGGTGTTGCCATAAGGTGTCACCCCTGGATGCGTTTGTGAGAATTCACAGAGCCTTTCAAGTCTTTCTTCAAGGATGATCCTTCAATGATGGATCATCCTTGTTTGGCCCCAAAGTCAAAGGCACACTAGCCATGTGTGAAAAACATGGAAAGACCCTTTCTGTTGTGGGCATTCATTTTTTTCTACTCCTCAATGAACCTGTTCCAGGAATTAGATGAGTGGGAAGATGTGGTTCAAGTAGTCCCAAGGACCTTTTCAGGACACGCGTTGTGAAAGCTCCCCTCAGGGCAGAGGGGGGAGCCCTAATGGAAGACGCCAATTCTGTGGCAGAGGTGACCCGCAAAATCAGAGCTGTAGAGGCATCTTCCCTGGACAACCCTACCAGCTCTCCTGAAAGGGGGCGTGATTGCTTACCTCTGGAAGCAGTCGGGGGAAAATTCTCTCTGCACCCGACAGCCTGGCAACTAATAACTTCAGATTTTTGGGTGCAGAAAGACATTACCAGTGGTTATCATATTCCCTTTGTTCTTTTTCCAAGATCACAAAGAAGAGTTCCCGATGTACCAACCAGTTAGAGGGACTAAGCAGTCTTGGAAGTTCAAATGGTGCTAGTAAAGAGTCATCAAAGAAGTCCCAGAACAGATAGGATCTGGATTTTACTCAGGGTTCTTTTGACAGGGAACTGGAAACCAGTATTGGATTTCAGCCTTCTGAGTAAGTTTGTTCAGCAAACAAAATTCCGGATGGAAACAGTTCAGTCTGTACTTCCCTTTCTAGAGGAAAACAATTGGATGTGCTCTATAGACCTTCAAGACACGTACTACCACATAAAAATGGACAGATGCTCCAGAAGGTATCTCTGCTTTCAGCTAGGAGGCAGTCATTCCCAGGGTGTTCACCAAATGCATGGCAGCAGTCACAGCTCACTTGAGACTACATGGATTTTGGGTGTTTCTGTACTAAGACAACTTGTTCCTTACCACCCCCACCAGGTATCTACTGCTTCTCGACACAAACTTCTTCATCCTGCACCTTTTCAATTCTTTGGGCACTACAGTCAACAGAGAAAAATACTAGCCGACTCCGACACAAGACCTGGAGTTTCTAGAAGCTCGTCTCAGTACAGCCTCTTCTGTAGCTTCTCTTCTCCTTCACAGACTACAGAAGATAAGGTCTCCGATACAATCCATGATATCCAAAGACAAAATTCCCACTCATCTTGTCTTTCAAGCTGTAGGGCCGATGGCTGTGACCATTATCTTAGTACCTGTGGCAAGATTTCACATGAGGCTATTTCTTTGGCTCTTAGCTGCACACTGGTCTGTCCTAACACATCTGATGATCTACCCCATCCTCATAACAAGTCGCTGCAAGAAGGATCTATTCTGATGGATACAGTGAGAGGAAATTCTTCTGGGCCATCCCTTTATCCCCTATCAGCCCAAGGGCGTAGTCACCACGGACGCCTCTCAGATTGGGTGGGGTGGGCATTATCTGGGAAGGACAGTCCATGGCACTTGGTCTCCCATCATTGCCAATTTGCACATCAATGTCCTGTAATTGAGGGCAGTGCTCTTAGTGTTGCAAGCCTTTCAGTCTAACATTTGCTATCCAATCGGACAGCATGTCAGTAGTTTGGTACATCAACAAACAGGGTGGAACCAGATCTTACCCTCTGTGCTGGGAAGCTCTCAGAATATGGCAGTGGGTGATGTCTTCCAACTGCGTCCTAGTTGCAACACATGTCCCGGGGAGCTCCAATGTGATAGTGGACAAACTGAGCAGATGCATTCTCCTGCCTCACGAATGGTCTGTCAATCCCAAGGTGGCTATAGAAATTTTTCATAGATTGGGCCAGCCTTGCTGTGATCTCTTTGCTTCTCCAATGAACAGCAGATGCAGCAGTTACTTTGCCTTAATCCCACATCAGAGGGAGTTCTCAAGAGACGCTGTCCTTCTTGATAGGCCCTTGGGTCTCCGCTATGCATTTCACCCTTTTCCCCTCATTCCCCTGTTCCTGAAGAAAGCCCAAAGGTTGAGAAGCAAAGTGATCCTCATTGTACCATTTTGGCCCCGACAAGTCTGGTTCCCATTCCTTTGGTCTCACCTGATTCAGCATCCATGGATTCTGGACCCAGTTCCAGATCTGCAGTCTCACTCGCAGGGACTTGTGCACCCCAGCCTTCACAGCCTCAAGCTGACAGTTTGGTTCTTCCAATTCCATTAGTTGCCAGGCAGAGTAATATAGCTTGCTCAGTACAAAAAATTCTTCTGGCTTTTCATAAACCATCCACCAGGAAACTTTATCTTAGCAAATGGAAGAGACTTTCAATTTGGGCCGTTACAAATAATCTAGACCCTTTTTTGGCACCTGTTGAGAAAGTTTTATAATTTTTGGCTTTCCTTTTTGATCAGGGAGCTTCAGCTTCCACCATCAAAGTTCACTTTGTGGCCATTTCTAATCTCCACAATGGCTATGATGATCATTCTTTAATCTCCCATCGTTTATGCAAAGATTCTCTTAAAGGTACTTTGCGTATAAAGCTTCCGTTCAAGGACCCTGTAGCTCCATGGGATCTAAGCTTGGTTTTGCAATCTTTGGTACTTTCGCCCTTTGAACCAGCAGCAACTTGACATTTCAAATTCCTGTCATGGAAAACTTTTTTCTAGTAGCCATTACTTCTGCCAGAAGAGTTTCTGAGATTCAGGCATTATGTATGAAACTCCCATATCTGTTTTTTCATAGGGATTGGATTTCATTGAGAACCAACCCTTCTTTTCTTCCTAAGGTGGTCTCAGAATCCAGTATTAATCAAGCTATTGATTTACCTGTTTTCTTCCCCAATTTCTCCAATAAAGCCTAATGTTTGCATTTGCTGGATGTTCAAATACAGTTATGTTTCTACCTTGACAGGACCAAAGAGTCTAGAAATCGGACCAGTTATTTCTTTCCTTTTCAGGTCTAACTCTGGGAAGACCTGTCTCTAAAGTTACCCTATTAAGATGACTGAGAAATTGTGTTACCTTCATTTACAATCATAATAACCACAAATTACCTGCACCTGTAAAAGTGCATTCCACAAGATCAATAGCCATGTCATCTGTTTTTCAATCTAGGGTGTCCATGGATAAAATATGTGCAACCGCAACATGGTTTACTCCACATACCTTTATCAGTCATTACAAATTAGATATGGTTTCCAGGGGAAGAACATCCTTTGGCTCTATGGTTGTCAGGAATATCTTTCCATAAGGCCACGCAGGAACTAAAGTAGCTGGGGACTCTTTCCCATTCATCAAGAATGAATGAACATTGACAACATCATTTAAAGAAGTTATGTTTTTACCGTAATGTTCCATCTGTGTTGTAGATCTTCATTCATTCTTGACATCCCATCCTCCTTCCCCCTCCTACAGATTTCCTAGAGGATTGGACACTTGTTCTGGGAACCTATAGCTTTCACGTTAGACATGGCTTCTATCACTATATATTTGTTCTTTTGCCTTACTATTTGGCTGCAAATTCGATTTGAGGTAATGGAGAGAGGGGGATCGTGGGTAGAGTCTTAGCTCGAGAGTTTTTTGGCTGATGTGAGCTGTATAATGGCCGAGCCGGTTCCGAGGATCGGAACAGAGTCCCGTTCGTCAAGAATGAATAAAATTTGACAGCACAGATGGTGCATTATGGTAAGAACATAACATCTGATATTGTTAATCCTCGTTCATTCCTTACGCATGGGTATCGATTCCGACCTCGGAACTGAGCTGGCCATTTTCCAAGCTCGTGTCAGCTTCAAACTCTCGAGCTAAACTCTTATCCACAACCCCCCCCTCCCTGTTACCTCAGATTTCATTTGCCACTTTGCCATTCGGTCATGTTAAGCTACTTCTCTTGAGCTAAGTACAGTCATTTGTTGTTTAATAGTTTTACAGATTACTTTTCTGTCAGAAAAGTTCATATTTTATTGTCTCTTACCCTATTGCATCTAGCATACGTAATTTCTTCAGGTTTTTCTGCTTCTTTCTTTACCACTTTTACTGCGAGGTATTCTCTCTTTACCATCGTTGGTAATCCTTTTCCTTTTTCTCTCATACCTTCGGGTACTCTCTTGTATCATTGCTGGTACCTTTTCTATTAATTAATTTGCTGTCATGGCAGATAAGAAAGGTAGTCCGGGGTTTAAGCGGTGTTCTGATTGTGGACACAAACTGCCTACTTCTGATGCACACACTTTGTGTGTTTATTGTTTGGGAGCTACCCATTTGTCTGTTGACCCACCCTGTACTATTTGCGAGATCTTTTCTAATAGAACCTTGTTGGAAAGGAAAAACAAGCTGTTACTGAAGGGACTTCTAAAATCTCCCTTTTCAGAGGCTATTTCTGGGTTGGAGGCCTCAACCCCTCCTAGAGCCCATAAGAAAAGCTTGGATGTTCCTACTAAGGCTAAATCTTTGCCTTTGTTCCCGGCTGGGGACTCCCACCAACCAAACCGAAAAAGGCTAAAGTTTCGGCACCGGAGCTCACTCAGTCAGCCCCAGTGTTTTCAGTGCCTAGACCTTCGGCACCGAGGCCTTTGGCTCCATTAGTGATTTCGGCTCCGTCTTCTCCTGCAGCCTTCACTATATCGGCACAGAGGGGCTCCTCGGTTCAGACTATTACCACTGTAGCGGCACCGACTGTTCAGTTGGCACAGACCTTGACCGCATCAGCTCAGATATCTTCCTCGGAACCGACGCCTTTATTGTTGACTCCAGTTTTGTCGGTTCCAGCTTCGGCATCGACAACCACTTCGGCACCAACAACCACTTCGGCACCAGTCACTGTGTCGGTGCAGAATATGACCTCGGCACCGATGACTTCTTTGGTGCAGACAACAGTAGTCCAGTCTCTCTAGGCACCATTGTCCTCGGTGCGGACAGATGAGATGGGCACCGAGTCTGCCTCTTCTGTGGACAGGCCTGTTTCTCTCTCTGTCTCCATGAGGTCCACTAGAAGCCTTTCTAAACATGATGTGTTGCATCTTGTGGACTAGGTACTCTTGGCCAGAGGTATGCCACCCCTCAGGAACTATCCTTCCTTGGGAGGTGATCACCCATCTCCAAAGACCCCTTCTTATTCTCCTCCTTCATTGCCTTTGAAGTCCATGGATATAGCACAGTCTTCCCCTTCTGCGGTTCTCTTTATGGATCTCACTAAGGAACCGCAGTTGCCTTCGTGGCAGGAAAGTTTTGCTACAACCCAGGATGTCAGTTGTGACAGCATAGTTTGCTGCTCCACAGCAATCCAGGGACTCCGGGTCGGCAGGCTGAGCCACTTAGGGGCGGGGTGACCTCTGTCCTAGACATGCACTCCTCTTCGGGTGGATCAGCCTTCCAACTGATGGAGAAATCTTTCACTGCTGCTGGCGATACCGGACTATTTATACCTCCGCCCTCCTCTGGTACACTGGTTTCACAAATCGCACCTAGCAGACACCGGGTGCAAGGGCTGCAGGGCATATTCCCTCAGGAATCCCCTTTTCCGCTGTCTTCTCCAGCTTCTCCCACTGAGGAGGTCCACCGCAAAAGTTCATGTAAGAGGAAGCACATGGACTCCACAGAGGAGTCCCTCACTGAAGACACAAATTTCGATGAGGGGGAAGGATCCTCCTCGGTTACCCTCTGAGGTATCCTTTGGTGATATCCTCAAAATCCTGAAACAGAGAGGTGACTGGCAGTCCTCTAATCCAACTTCTGAGGAATCTGTGTTCCTGCAGACTTTTCGCGCCCGGCCCCCTACCTCCTGGGTTACTCCACCTGCCGATGAACTTGTCCGGCTCATCGTGCAGCGTACTTGGAAGGCTCCTGATACCATCAAAGCTATTCCCCGGAGGCCAGATAAGATCTTGTCCCCTCCTGCTTCGGATTCCCATTGGTCCAAAGGTCTTCCTGTGGATGCTTTGGTGGTGGTGGTTGCAACAAAAAAGGATCTGGCAGAAGAAGAGAGCCAGACTGTCCATTCACCTAACAAAGAGTCCCGGGCCCTTGCCTGGATAGGGAAGCGCACCTTTGCTGTCAGGCCCCTGAATTGTATGGCACATTTTACCAGGCCTCAAAGGGATCTGGTTTCTGAGCTCTCTGAAACCTTGGCTGATGCCATATCTGATTAGGTCCGTGACAAAGTGGCATCTCAGCTGGCCAGCATTGAACCTATATCAGACTTCTCTATGCGACTGATATCTCACGCATCAGAAGGAGCAGCTAGAGCAGTGGGTTCAGCTGCGGTCTTGAGACTACATGCCTGGATGCGCTTGTGCAACTTCGCGGAACCCTTTAAGTCTTCTTTGATTACTGCCCCCATTGAGGCCTCCTCGTTGTTTGGGCACAAAGTTAAAAGCACACTGGCAAGATGTAAACAGGACGGTAAGACCCTTTCTGCCATAGGTGTCTGTTATTCTTCCCCTCAACGTGCTTTCTCCCAAAACCAAAAGAGTGGGAAGATATGGTTCAAGAAATCTCAGGGTCCTTTCCGTGACACACAGACTGAGTTCTCCCCTAGAGGCAGAGGGGGAAACTCACAGGGAAGATGCTCCTTTTGGGGCAGAGGGGGTCCGTGTAACCAGGGTTCCAGGGATTCTTTCCCTGGTCAATCCTACCAGCGCTCCTGAAGAGTGGCCCAACTCCTTTCCTCTGGAGGTGGTTGGGGGACGTTTCTCCTTGTACCTTTCTGCCTGGCTAACCATCACCACCGATTCTTGGGTACAAAGGATTATAACCAGAGGTTATCATATTCCCTTCAGTCTTTGTCCCGTCCCTTCAAAAAATCTTCCCGACGTTCCACCCAGTCAAAGGGAAGAAGCAGCACTAGAGATAGAACAGCTGCTAAGAAAGAGAGTCATCCAAATAATCCCACCAGACCAGATAGGATCCGGATTCTACTCAAGACTATTTTTGGTGCCAAAGAAAACCGGGGACTGGAGACCAATTTTGGATCTCAGTGTATTGAACAAGTTTGTGAGAGTACAAAAATTCCAGATGGTCACAATACAGCCTATCCTCCCACTTTTGGAAAAAGACGACTGGATGTGCTCTATAGATCTTCAAGATGCGTACTACCACATAAAGGTGGACAGGCCATCAAGATGATGTGCGGGAGCCAGTCACTACCAGTTCAGAGTACTGCCCTTTGGACTCTCTACAGCCCCCAGAGTGTTCACAAAGTGCATGGCAGTTATCACAGCTCACTTGCGACTTCAAGGATTCCAGGTGTTTCCTTACCTAGACGACTGGCTCATTTCCGCCCCCACCAGACATCTACTGGAAAAAGCCCTGGCATACTCTCTCCTCGATGCTCAAAGGCTAGGCATAACCATATACTGGCAAAAATCCAATCTCACCCCATCTCAGTCGACAGAATTCATAGGGGTAATATTGGACACAAAAAACTGCAGAGCTGGTATTCCAGAGCACAGAATTCTAAGGATAAAGCAACAGCTAATTCCAATTCTTTCACGGGAAAAATCCACGGCTCACTCGGTTCTGCAGCTGTTGGGTTCCATGGCCGCCTCCATCACCATTGTTCCCCTTGCCAGGTTTCACATGAGGCTTCTACAATGGCTACTGTTCACCCAATGGTATCCTTTTCAGCATCCTCTTTCAGCCATGATTCGAGTAACCCACAGGTGCAAACAGGATTTAAATTGGTGGATGACACAATCTCTCACAATGGTCTCGCCCCTTCTCCCCCCAGCAACCCAAGGCCACAGTGACCATGGATGCCTCCCTGATGGGGTGGGGGGGGGGGTATGTCAGGGGCAGACAGTCCAAGGCACTTGGTCCTAACTGGAGGCCTATCTGCATATAAATGTTCTAGAGCTGAGGGCGGTGCTTCTGGCGTTGCAAGCATTCCATTCCCTGCTGCCGTCTGGGGCAATTGCAATGTAATCAGACAAGATGGCGGTAGTCTGGTACATCAACAAGCAAGGTGGAACCAAATCTTACCCCCTTTGTCAAGAGGCCATGAGGATATGGCAATGGGCAATGGCTACCAACCGTTTTCTTCTAGCAACGCACTTTCCCGGGAGTTCCAGTGTGATAGCAGATAGACTCAGCAGGTGCATTCTTCAACCTCACGAGTGGTCCCTGAATCCCTTGATAGTGGCGGATATCTTCCATCGCTGGAGCCTTCCTTGCTGCGACCTCTTTGCATCCCTGACCAACTACAAATGCAGCAACTACTTTGCCCTGATTCCCCCTCCGGGACAGTCACCCAGGGATGCTCTACTCCACGATTGGCCCTCGGGTCTTCTTTACGCACTTCCACCCTTTCCCCTCATTCCCCAGTTTCTGAAGAAAGCCCGTCGGTTGAAGAGCAAGGTGATCCTCATAGCACCATATTGGCCTCGACAGATTTGATTCCCCTTCCTTTGGCCTCACCTACTAGATCGACCATGGATTCTCCATCCAACCCCAGAGTTGATCTCACATCCACAGAACCTGATTCATCCCAATTTGAACAGCCTGAAGCTCACGGCTTGGCTACTCCAATTCCCTTGATTGCCAGGCAGAATGATCTTTCTTTACCTGTACATGATATTCTCATTGCTTCTCATAAGTCTTCCACTAGAATTACTTATCTGAGCAAGTGGAAAAGATTTACTTGTTGGCTGAAAGATAAACAAGTAGATCCCTTTTCAGCACCAGTGTCGATAATACTAGACTATCTGGCCGACCTTTTTCAATCGTGTCTATCGGCCTCTACCATTAGAGTTAATTTGGCTGCAATTTCTAATTTTCATGAGGGTGTCCAAGATTCCTCTCTTATGTCCCATAAATTGTGGAAGACCTTCATAAAAGGTGTGAATCATCTGAAGCCACCTTTTAGATAACCTATTCGACCATGGGATTTATCATTAGTTCTGCAAGCTCTGACGATGTCACCTTTCGAACCAGCTTCTTCTTGCGACCTTAAGTATTTGTCATGGAAAACAATTGATGTTAAGTTGTCAATCTCGCCTTCATTCTTGTTTGATGGGTTCGGAGCCGATCCTCGGCTCCGACTCGGCACTTGCTAAGCTCGAGAGTCACTTTTACCAGCTCGAGGCAGCCCCATATCCCATGATGCAAGGCGGTAAGTACCCAGATCTCATTTGCCGCTTCGCTGATGTGGTCCTCCTTTTCCCAGCTCCTGGTAAGTGTTTAGTATTACTAAATTTTAGCCCCCAATCAGAAAATTTTTCTCTTTTTCTTAGATTTCTATCTTTCTTAGATACTTTTGAGGCCTTTCCTGACTAACTTTATTTTTCCTTCTTTACCTTTTTAGTCAGGCCTTTATTCCCTCCCATCCCCCCCCTGTTAGGGTGTGTGTGTGTGAGAGTTTACAATAACTTCTCATAGTTAACTTTAATTGTCTGATTCGACTGTGTGTGTACTGTTTTTGAAAGCACTATGTCTAAAGAACAGAGGGTCTCAGGCTTCAAGAAGTGTGACTCGTGCTGTCAGAAGATGTCTCTGACAGATGGTCACACTTCTTGTTTATACTGCCTGGGACCTCTCCACCTGCAGGACTCCTGTGCAATTTGTCACTCTTTTAGCCAGAGAGTCCTGCAGGAAAGGAGAAATAAACTTATTTTAAGGGGTCTCCTTAAACTGGAGGGCTCCCGGCAAAATCGGCTCGGGCAAGCCTTCTAGGACTACCAAGGTCCAGGCTTCAGTTTCTAAGCCTCCGGCCTTGGCTCCGACTCGCCGAGTTGAGAACGGCCCCGACTGGAGCCGATCCTAACTTGGCTAAATCCTCGGCACCGATGGCTATCGGTGCCAATACTGTTACTGTCACTTTGGTGTCGGCTCCGACTGGCTCCGACCACCATGTGGCTCAGGCTTCGGTGTCGGTGCTGACCTGCTCCGACACCATTGTTTCCTTGCCCGTGTCGGCTCCGGCTGGAGCCGATACATCTCGACCTACACTCGGGCGAAAGTTATCGGCTCCGTCTGGATCCGTGGGGTCGCTCCAATGGTCCCTTCGAGGAAGAGGTCCAGGTCTCCCTCTTTGGAACCGATACTGTCGGCTCCGGCCTCACCTCTTCTTTCGGAGTGGAGCCATCGGAGCCGATCATCGAGGTCTTCCAGGTTGTCAGACCATGATTTAGAGAGGGTGGTAAGCAGATTGCTAAAATCACAGGCATTAGCCCAAATGCTTCATAGTCCGTCTCAACAGACGACTATTAGTCCACGCCCTCTTCAAATTCCTCCTTCGACTCTACCCCAGAGTTTGGAGTTGGAGTCTACAGGAATAGTTACTGCTATGGCTGAAGGCCAGATATACCCCCCCCCTTCTGCGCCTTCATCATCTACTCTTATCTCCTCCTCGAGACCTTCCTTGGAGGGATTCGGTGGCCGGGCTTCCTGGTCTGCTCTGAGGGGTGAGTGGCATCGGACCCTTGTCCGACCCGCTCTTCCCTTGGAGCTTCGGCCTTGGTGAGCTCGGCTCCGACATCTTCCTCAGAGCCTTCCCTTCGGTGGGCCGGGAGTCCTAGTTTCTTGAACGGGTTCTCGGATCTCCCTGGGAGGAGCCTTGAGGTGATGAGGAGTGTGCTGGCCCCTGGGCTCAGTCAGCAGTCTATTCCTTTAGCTCCTCCCTCTACGGTGCCTGTTGATATCTCTTCCCACTCTCTTACACCCGGACCGAGAGATCCACCGCCTCAGGTTTCGCCACTGGGAGGAACCCCCTCTTCCGAGGATTCTCCTGATCCGTCAGGAGATCCTCCATAAGAGGACTTGTAAGAGGAAGCACCTAGACTCCCTGAGTCTATTACTTGGATACCGACTTAGATGAGTCGGAGGGGTCCCCAAGATCCCCCTCTGAGGATGTCTCCTTTTCAGACATCCTAGAACTCCTGAAACAGAGGGGAAACTGGCCCACCATAAATCCCTCCGATGATGAGTCGGTATACCTAGAGGCGTTTGGTTCTCCTCCACCTCCTGGGTGTCTCTGCCTTTTGACCCCCTCGTGCAGGTAATCGCTCGAAAGGCTTGGGCTTTTCCAGACTCCGTAGAGCCAGTTCCCAGGAGGCCTTCTAAATTTATTACAGCCCCTTCGAACAGCAATTCCTTACAAAAGGTGTCACGGTTGATGCCATGGTGGTGGCGGCCACTAAAAAGGAACTTGCAGATCCTTCCGTACCAGTCCATCCTCCTAACAAGGATTCCAGGACCATGGACAGGTATGGTAAGCGGATGTTTTCCTCAGCGACTTTTGCCATGCTCGCTGAACTATTTGTGTCACTTCACCAGACTCCAAAGGGACATCCTTAAGGAACTAGGTGAGGTAGTACAGGATCCTACAGCTCAGGGGGCACAAGACAAGATTGCTTCTCAGCTAGGAATCCTTAACTCCATAACCAACTCCTCCATGCTGATTTCATGCAGCAGATAGGGCGAGTAGAGCCGCAGGCACAGGAGTGGCTCTGAGACGTCAATCCTAGATGCGGCTCTGTAATTTTGCTGATCCCTTCAAGGCGTCCTTCACAAACTCTCCCTTTGATGGGTCAACTTTGTTTGGTCCTCAAGTGAAGAATACATTGACCAGGTGTGAGCAGGACGGCAAAACTCTTTCTGCCGTAGGGGTCCGTTTTTCCACCCCTTCTAGACCTTACCCCAAAGGACAGAACGGTGGAAAGATGTGGTTCCGCAAATCCCAAGGAGTCACGCCAGATACACGTGGTCAGTTTACCCCTAGAGGCAGAGGGGGTAATAATAACAGACGCCGCCCTAGAGGCAGAGGGGGTCCACAAAACCAGGGAAGCAGAGAGTCTCTCTCTCTCTGACAAGCCCTTCCAGCATCCTTGAGGTGTTGCCCGACTGTCCATCCTTGGAGGCAGTCGGGGGAAGATTATCGCTGTACCCACAAGCCTGGCTTTCCCTCTCACAAGACATATGGGTACAGTCGATCATATCCGAGGGTTACAGAATTCCTTTCGAGGAAAGTCCCTTCAATCACAAAAATTCCCTTCCAGATGTGCCACCCGGTCTAAGGGAAATCGCAGTTAGAAGTATCAAAGCTTCTACACAAAGGGCCATTCAGCCAGTTACAACAGACCATTCAGAGCCGGAATCTACTCAAGGTTCTTTTTGGTCCCCAAAAGACGGAGATTGGAGACCAATATTGGATCTCAGCAGACTCAACAAGTCTGTGAAAAAGACGAGATTTCGAATGGTCACACTTCAATCAATTTTGCCCTTCCTGGGCAAAGACAACTGGATGTGCTCAATAGACCTTCAGGATGCGTACTATCACACAGAAATTCACAGACGCTCCAGAAGGTTTCTCCTCTTTCGGCTGGGGTCCAGTCATTTTCAATTCAGAGCCCTGCCCTTTGGTCTCACTACAGCCCCCAGAGTGTTCACCAAATGTATGGCAGTGGTCACGGCTCATCTGAGACGTCAAAGATTCCAGGTGTTTCCGTATCTCGACGACTGGCTCCTTTCAGCCACCACCAGGCATCAACTTCTCCAAGCCAGGGATTACACCCTAAATCTCTGCACTCAGTTAGGAATTTCGATCAACTACGAAAAATCCTCCTTGTTGCCCTGCCAGTCTATTACTTTTATAGGCGCAAATTTAGACACTGTTCGGATGTCAGCAACCCTCACAGACCAAAGGATTTTAGATATCCAAAGCCACGTGTGGATCATCCTCGCCAGCAAAAAGGTACAAGCCAGACTGGTCCTGAAAGTGTTGGGCCTCATGGCAGCGGCCATTACCCTTCTTCCCTTGGCCCGCTTCTACATGCGTCTTCTTCAATGGATGTTGTTCACCCAGTGGTCTTACCAACAACTTCCCATGCGTCACCAAATCCTGGTGACACAAGTTTGCAAAAACCACCTATCCTGGTGGATTTCTTCTCCCCAGATTCATCAGGGCAGACCCTTTGTATCCCCAGCCCCAGTAGCCACAGTCACTACGGACGCCTCCCTGATCGGGTGGGGGGGGTCATTATCAGGGCAGGATGGTTCATGGGACGTGGCAACCATTCGAATACCACCTGCACATAAATGTCCTAGAGATGAAAGCAGTGCTTTTAACGTTGCAAGCCCTCAACGACTTTCTTCCCTTGGGAACAATTGCAGTTCACACGGACAACATGCCTGTAGTATGGTATATCAACAAACAGGGCGGAACCAAGTCCTACCCCTTGTGTCGAGAAGCTCTCAGACTTTGGCAATGGGCGATCTCCTCTCATCGGTTTCTGGTAGCAATGCATATCCCTGGGAAAAACCAACATTTTAGCGGACAGATTGAGCAGAGCTATTCTCATCCCTCACGAGTGGTCTCTCAAACAATCTATAGTGGAGGAGATTTTTCTAGAATGGGGCCATGTTGCGATCTTTTTGCTACTCCCCAAAACAGCAAATGCCCAGACTTCTTCTCTCTCTTCCCACTGCCAGGCCATCCCCCCAGAGACGCTCTTACCCAGGATTGGCCCCAGGGACTTCTTTATGCCTTTCCTCCCTTTCCATTGATTCCACAAGTACTCCAGAAAGCCACCATTTTGAGAGCCAAAATGATTCTCATTGCCCCCTATTGGCCTCGACAAATTTGGTTTCCGTTCCTCCATCGTCACCTATTGGTGCAGCTGTGGCATCTGGACCCAGTGCCAGACCTTCTGATCCACCAATCGGGTCACCTGCATCGGTCTATTCCTTCTCTCAACCTCACAGCTTGGTTGCTCCACTTCCTTCCTTAGCCAGGCTTCCTATGATCTCTAACCCTGTTAGGGATATCATAGTGGCTTCTCTTAAATCCTCTACTAGAAGGATTTATACCAGCAAGTGGAAACGCTTCTCTTGTTGGGCAAAATCAAAGAATATAGATCCCTTTACTGTTCATGCAGTTTTGGATTTTTTAGCAGAAATCTTTCACTCGGGCTCTTCATCTTCCACGGTTAAAGTTCAGTTGGCTGCTATCTCGAACTTTCATGTCGGGTTTGCAGATCACAACATTATGTCCCACAGGCTTTGTAGAGCCTTTCTAAAGGGATTTTTCTCCTTAAACCTCCTGTCAGGAGTCCTCCTCCTCAATGGGACCTAAATCTAGTGCTGACATCCTTAATTCTTCCTCCTTTGAGCCAGCTGTTTCATGTTCTCTGAAGTTTCTTTCATGGAAAACACTCTTCCTTGTCGCTATTACCTCGGCCAGGAGAGTGTCAGAACTTCATGCCCTTTCTGTTCGTCCCCCTTATTTGGTCTTCCACAAGGACAGGGTATCCTTGAGAACTAATCCATCCTTTTTGCCTAAGGTGGCTTCGAAAACTAATTTGAACCAACCTATTGATCTCCCTGTATTTTTCCCTAATTACTCTAACAGATCGGAACAAAAATTACATTATCTTGATGTTCACCGCCAACTCAGATATTATTTGGATAGAACAAAACAATTCAGTAAATCCGATCAGCTCTTTCCTTCTTATGCTGAAAATAAGAAAGGCCTTCCTGTTTCTAAAGTGACCTTATCTAGATGGCTTTCTTCCACCATCTCCGAAATCTATAAGCTCAGGGGCAAACAGCTGTGCTCAAAACCAAAAGCACATTCCACCAGAAGTTTAGCCACTTCCACAGCCTTTCAGGCTAGACTCCCTTTAGACACTATTTGTGCAGCAGCCACTTGTGCCACTCCTCATACCTTTGTTTCTCATTACAAATCGGATTTGGCCTCCAGGGATAGAGCCAGTTTTGGTTCTACGGTTCTCAAGAGTCTGTTCCATTGAGCCACCCAGGATAGAGGTGCTAGGGACGCGGTCCCATCAAGCAGGAATGAAGGCGAGATTGACAACTTAACATTGAGAAGTTATGTACCTACCATAACGTTCCATGTTAGTTGTCTTCTCTCGCCTTCTTTCTTGCGACCCTCCCTCCTACCCCCTTGCCTGGACAGACCTTGTTCTCCTTGTCTGGAAGATTGCTTCTTTAGGCACCAGTTAGTTACCTGGTTCCCATTTCAGCCCTTCCTTAGGGTAATTGCTTTCTTTCCTCAGTGGAAAGTTTTTTCTGTGCTAGGTGTGTCTCCCTATAGGTACAAACGAGATCTGGGTACTTACCGCCTTGCATCATGGGGTATGGGGCTGCCTCAAGCTGGTAAAAGTGACTCTCGAGCTAAGCAAGTGCCGAGTCGGAGCCGAAGATCGGCTCCGAACCCATCAAGCAAGAAAGAAGGCGAGAGAAGACAACTAACATGGAACGTTATGGTAGGTACATAACTTCTCATTTTTGGGCACCATTACTTCTGCCAGATGTATTTCTGAGCTTCAAGCTTTATGTATCAAGAGTCCATACTTGAGTTTTCATAAAGATAGAGTGTCTCTGAGAACTAATCCGTCATTTCTGCCTAAAGTGATCTCTGAAATGTCCATTAATCAAGCCATTAAATTGCCAGTTTTCTTTCCCAATGATTCAAACAGAGGAGAGTATTGCCTACATACCCTAGATATCCACAGGGAAATCCATTTTTACTTAAACAGGACTAAACCCTTTGGTAAATCTGACCAGTTATTTTTGGCCTTTTCTGGACCTAGATTAATTAGGACCTGCTGTTGCTATGGTCACATTAGCTAGATTGTTGACGGACTGTGAGACCTTCATTTATACACAACGTAATATCTCGTTGCCTACTACCATGAAAGCTCATTCAACAAGGTCGGTGGCAACTTCTGCTGCTTTCCATGCCAGAGCTTCTTTACATGACATCTGTGCAGCTGCAACTTGGGCTATGCCTCATACCTTCATCAGTCATTGCAAATTGGATTTGGCCTCCAGAGGAATAGCATCTTTCAGTTCTATGGTGTTCAGGAATGTCCTTCCATGAGAGCCTCCCAGGAATAGAGGTAGCTAGGGACTCTGTCCCATGCGTAAGGAATGAACGAGGATTAACAATATCAGATAAAGAAGTTATGTCTTACCATAACGTTCCATCTGTGTTGTTGATCCTCGTTCAGTCATTATGACCCTCCCTCCTTCCCCCTCCTGTAGTGGATCTCACCATCCAGTTCTCTTAGGTTATTTGACCAGAGGTAGCCTCTACCCTGTTTGACTTGCAAACTCAATCTGAGGTAACAGGGAGAGGGGGATTGTGGGTAAGAGTTTAGCTTGAGAGTTTGAAGCTGACACGAGTTTGGAAAATGGCCGGCTCGGTTCCGAGGTCGGAACCGATACCCATGCGTAATGACTGAATGAGGATCAACAATACAGATGGAAAGTTATGGTAAGACATAACTTTTTTCTTTTTTATAGCTCATTGCACATTACAGGGTATCCACGTTTTCAGTAGTTAGATTACTTGCTTTATTTTTGTAGAATCTTTTCCAAAGTGTCAGGAATGTCGGTCTCGAATGAGAGATTTCTTACACAAGCTGGGATTCCAAGAGAACATTAAGATGTCTTTCTTGACTCGTTCACACAGGATTGTGTCCTTGGGATGTCAAATAGACATGCATCAGTTTAAAGAGCTTTTCTTCCACAGTGTGTGTGTGTGTGGGGGGGGACAACTACGTCCGATCTATTTTTAAGGTTTTCCACTCCGACTTTGGTCATTGTAAGGGGAATACCTCAGGAGTTTGGGTCTCATGGCATCAATGATTCTCATCATACCCCTGGCAAAACTCCACATGAGAAAGACACAGAGGTGTCTGAAATCTCTTTGGTCCCTGCACCAACACCCTTCATCTTTTTAAATCCCATTGCTGGGGTTTGTCAAAAGGGACATCATTTGGTGGAGAAAGCAGATGTCCTTAACGTATCCTTAAGCTTACAAGGCTCTTTGTTTATTTGCAGAGAACTCTGCAATACTTTTCAAATGTTTCAACTGTATCCAGAGCCATCCAAGCTAAGAATATGTTTTTGATTTATTGCACATGTACTTGCTTTATACAGTGATGACTACTATTTTTGAGCCTTTTTTAAAGTATTTATTTTATTTTGTGGTAAAAATAGTCATTCCTGTGTGTTGGCTTCTCTAGTTCTGTTGTCCTCATAACTGCCTTGCAGAAGTGCGAATTAAGCAGGGACTTGGTGGTTTGGTGGTAGTTTGTTATTTAGTCTGCACTTGAGAGCTGCTTTTGCTGTTCTTTTCCATTAAGAAATTGCAGGGTCATCCATTTTGTGGCAGAAAGTGTTTACCTGATTTTTCTTGAGGTGGAAAGCAATCCAGGAAGCTCAAAGTGTGGTTGTTTATTGGCTAGAAGGCATAGGCGTCAGCTTTCAAACTTTTTTCTCTACTGTAAATCAGATACGTTTGTCCAAAGCTGCCCACAGAGCAGCAGCAGTTAACAGTACCTTGTATATTAGCAAACTCCTAGACTGTAAAATTTCCCTGTAAAGCTATGATTAGGTCTGAAACTTGTTAAACAGTGTGGCGTTGTGTAGAATTGAGTTTAGAGTAGCCGGCTTGTGCAACAAGTAGCATTACCATATCCTAGTACTATATAACATCTTCTCTTTAATCTATGAACTGCTGTAGGAGGCCCCTCTTAAAATCCAGTCCTTAATCCTAAACAGCCCACCCTATTCCAGGTCCAGACAACATAGATATGCAGTTTCCAAATGTCTCTGTGGCCACTTTGGTAGATTTGGGCATCCTAAAGCAGTGTAGCAGTTGTTCCATGTTCTCAAACAACTAACAATAATTAAAGAAAATAATATGGCATGCAAGAGATATCAATACACAACTTCCTTGGAGATAAAACTCTTGCATACTACCAAGGTAGTCAGGAATACCCACACTGCATCCCTTACACACACTGCTTACCACACATGCAGATTGTCTTATTCTGAGGCACTTAAAAGAAACCTTCCCAAATTTCAAAGACCTCCAAAGCCATCTAATGGCAACACTGCTCTTCAGCAGTCACTTAAACACACAACAAAAACAACACTAAACATCTTGCAGAAGCCTACACTCAGTGTTCCTCCAACAGCAAATCCCATAAGACAAGCATGTACTTCACCTAATCCTGTTGTCATTGGGGACTCCATTGCGCATCACACAGATGCCCTACTCACCAGGTTAGGCAAAGAGAAGATAACAGTTGCCTATCTGGAGCCAGGATCTGCAGTATCATGCAAGCGCTCAAGACACTGCACCCTAGGTAACAGCATGATGCTATCGTAGTCCATGTGGGTGTACATAACGTGAGACGTACCTCACTGTACTGTATAAACGAGGCATAGTGGATCTCTCTAAATATGTGTCACAGATAGGTATGAACCTTGGATTGAGCAGCATTCTACCTTCACCAAGGATGATGCCACAGTATGAATATAAAATAATGGATTTTAATAATTGGCTTAGTTTCTGGTGTCACTCCAGGGGAATCCAATATTTGTCAGTATGGGAAGAGATGGTCAGAAGACCATGTTGCTTTTCCAAGGATAGGCTGTGCCTGTCCCACTTGGCTTGCGGATATTGGCTAAAATGTTATCTACCCCCTTAGAACTGTTTTTAGGTAATGCCAAAAAGACAAAATTACCAACATAATGAAAATGTCTGCAAGCAACCTTAAGGTGTTACTTATGAATGCTAGGAGCGTAAACGAAAAACTCCACACCCTTCAAGCCCACCTCACTCTGGAGAATGTACACATCTTTGCTGTGACCCAGACTTGGTTTAAAGCCATCAAAAGTACTCCGATAGTGCAATGCTACAATGCCTTCCACACATTTAGAACAACAACAGCACAGACTGGGGCCAAAGGTGGAGGTGTCCCCAATGACAACAGTCTTCCCATACTGACAAATATTGGATCTACAATAGCAAGAAACATACCTCCAAGTTGGTTAAATAGGATGATATCATGGAGCTCATCCATGTGCAAGTCACCATAGATGAAGTCCATCACCATGTCATGGATAGCTACAGGTCACCATCTATACTTCTACAGTTCACAGCACTTGCTTAAACCTACTACAGACACTCAACGTCCAAACACCCTTTTCATTGGTTACTTTAACTACCCTTCTGTAGACTGGAAAATATACACTGACTCAAACTCACAGGCACAGTGCTTCCTGGACTTTATTAAAACAAACACCAAGGAAGAGATCAGAGGATCAAAGAGTGTTGAACCTTTCACCCATGTCACATCCTCACTTGTGAGGTCATATCCCAAAGCTATCTCTTTTGAAGTAAAAAAATAACCCAGAAAACCCAGCTAAACCAGTAACAGGAAATTTTCCAAGGCAAACTACGTCCTGTTTTTAGTGACTGTTCATCAAAATGCAAGGCTCCCCCAATCCCTAAACCACAGCTACCTGTGCAGAATTATTCAGAATCCCCATACAAATATGTGAGTAGCTGCTTTGAGGCTGCCTTACCTACCAGAAATAAACCCAAAACAAACACTAAAAATAAACCCTACTGGTGCAATCCTCACTTAAACAGGGTATGTAGTAAAAGAAGAAAACTCGGGCCAAAATCAGGAAGAGCAACTCCCTTAAAGAGAAGTGCCATCTTGTACAACTATAACAAGAAACTAAGAGGTCTAATTAAGTTCAACAAGGCCAACTATGAAATCAGGATAGCCTTGCAGGCTAAGGACAGTCGCAAGGCCTTCTTTAGCTATGTCCAGAACCTTAAAGGCAACCCACAGCAGTGTGCTAAACTGATCAGGGTGACAGAGCATATCTGCTGGATGATAGATTCAACTCAGACTTTACCCCTCATCTCCACCAGGTGCCAGCATACCTCTCCCAGCAATTAACATGGACCAGGTGCTGGTGGCACTTGCTAACGTCTAAAACACTGCCCCCATTGGTCCTGTCAGCATTCCCAGTTGCCTGCTGAACAGTCCACAACACAACCTATCAGGACCACTTGAGGCACTCTTCAACTGCAATCGTGAAACATGCTATGTTCAAAGTGAAAGGAGGGCTGCAGCAGTCATTACTTTCCATAAAGGCAGACCATCAACCAACACAAGTAAATACAGACCTGTCAGTCTGACAAGTCTAATATGCAAAGCCATGGAATGAATTATCATGGGAATGGTAAACAAGGATATTGGCAAACTGCAGATGCTGGACCTATCCAGGTTTGGCTTTGATAAGGGAAGGTCATTCCTACTTTTGACAGGGTCACCAAGGCAATGGACAAGGGTAAAACAGTGCATACTGCTTATCTTGATCTGGCCATTGCATTTGATAATACCCCACTCGGGCATTGTTGACAAGCTATCTGAGCTAAGCATTAATCCCTACATGACTCCTTGGATTGTCGGATGGCTCACAGACTGGACCCAGGAAATCAGAATTGGTGAGACCACCTCCACCAGTAGACTGGTCACTCACAGAGTACCCCAGGGTTCCTTGCTGGGCCCACTCTTGTTTGGCATCAACTTTTTGGCAGTCAAGGCTAACGTTCAAGGCCAATGGCTCACCAAGTTCACAGATAGTAAATTGGGAGCTATTATAGGTTTCCCCCAAGATACCAACATCTTGCAAGAGGGATTAACAAATTACTAGTGCCAAAGGCATGGCCTAAAACTGAATGCTAAAAAATGTATTGCAATGCCGTTTGAAAAACTGTCATCCCAAGTTAATTACTCCAGTGATAAAACACCCATGTGAGTCAACCCAGTAGTAAGGGATCTGGAAACGTAGACAGTAATCTGACCTTTGATCAGCATGCAGCTAAGTTAATAAGAAAATCATTCTGTGTTGCCCAACTTATAGGTATGAGTTATGGCATTCAGGTCCAAGGAAGTTATAGTACCACTCTACCTGGCCCTTATCAGCCCTATCATTGAATACAGTGGCCCCTGTTGCATATATCTAACCAGACACTTGTAACACACACAAAGCTTTCTCACCAGGAGAGTTCAGGGCATGAATACCCTGTCCTACACTGATCACCTAAAGGACCTTTCACTGTATTCAGTCTCTTACAGGCTTCTGAGAGAAGATATTTGCTTGGCTTACAGGGCTGCCTCAGACCCAGCCCTGATAGGTCTGTTGCACATGCAGAAAACAGCACCAGAAACACTAGATCCAGGGATCTGAACTTCACTTGTGACATAAACAGAACGTGCTGGAGGGGCAGATTTGTATTCCAAAGGATCCCCACACTATGAAATAGGCTCCCCATCCATGTAAAACAGAGTTCATCCCTGATCCTATTCAAACAAAACCTTGACAATTGGATGGGAAATTGTAAATTTACCCCACTCTTGCCCTCCATGTCCATTATGGACAGAGACCATCAGTAAGGGAATGCCAACACTCCCCCTTACAAATCCTTAGTCCCCCCCACCCATTGATGCCCATGATACTTGGAGACCCAAATGGTTTGGGGTGCATAGCTGGGCTTTTGAGAGTCCTTGTGGTCATTAGCCTAGTAACAACCTATGAACCTATAACTTGAGGTCTACCCTTCTCCCTCCCTGCTGCAAAGCAGTCAGTCACCACAGATGCCTTCGACTTTACTTGGGAGAAGTTTCAAGAGGGATACAAATGCAGGGGGTGTAGGGCATCAAGACCAGATGCAAGCACATAAATATGTAGATGATGCTTGCCTTGATCATGGTACTGAACTCTCTGAACCATCTTTGTTCCCTTGGACCTCTTTAAGTAGTTACAGACAGCACCACAGTCATGTAGTACATCAACAAGGAAGGGGGCACCTGGTCGTACCCCTTTTGTAGACTAGCCATGTTAGAATGGGATGTAGTTTCACAACACAGTCTCACTTTACAGGCATCCTATGTTCCATCACAATAAAATTGTGTGGCAGACAAGCTGAGCAGGACCAGGGCAAACCCTTATGATCTTCTAAGCTACTAATATAGATTGGTGGTCTTCCAAGATTTGATCCATCTGTGGGGAGTTCATCAAGCAGAGCTCTTTGCCTCCTCTCCAAACAATCAACTGGCAAGATTCTGCTCCAGACTCCATGCAAGAAGGCCTCAAAAACAGTTGCCTTTTTCTTTTCCTTGGACAGTAATGTTCTTGTAGGCTTTTCTACCCTTTCCACTAAGTATCCTGAGTACTTCTGAAGATGCAGAAGTAATCCCCCAAGATTATTATGTTGATTCCCTTCTCACCCAAGCAACTGTGGATGTCCTTCGATAACACTGTCCGGCCAGTATACCAAAGCCTTATGATTTTATAGACGTCGCATGTCGCGTGTATGCACCCCAATCAAGACGTAGTGCGTAAAGGTACAGATGTACATACCTCAGAACTTCTTTGCCATTAGTTCAAATGCCATCACTGATGGTCTGTCTGAATGCTCCTTCTTCTGTGCTGATTACAGAGCTGTGTTTCATATAAGTGCCTCATTAGGGTTTCTTCTTATCTTTTTCTCTCTCAATTTTTCAGAGTTTACATGTCATCCAGAAAAGGAAAATTTCAGTGTGGGAGGCAGATTCCTTATAAGGATCATCACTAGCAATTTCTCTTCTGTTTGGGTGATTCTCATGACCATACACAGAGTTTTATCTGCCAAGCATTTGTCCCTAAGACCCTGTGTACTCATCATTCCTCCGTGTCCATTTATTTGGAGAACCAGTGTCTTAAGTTGTTGGTGCAGGACACTGTGGCTGAATCTTCCCATCCTGAAGGTCAGCCAACTGCGAAGAAAAAGGCCAAGAAACTGAGGTCTGATTTGTTTGCTGTTCCATCTCCCCCCAAACATCTCTCTTGAAGCTGGTGAAAGCCCAGAGGATTGCCCAGTTGTTGTTTGATGCCTCTGCCATGACTCTTTTGGAGGCTGGCATGGATCCGACTTCTTGCATGTCCTCACAGGCTCTGCAAATGTCAGCTCAGGATGTTGAGGGAGAACTTTGGATGATTCAAAGGGACAGAGGAGGATACTACAGATACTTGTTCAGGAGGAGATTCCTACTATGTTGGTTGAGTGAAGGCAAGGGTCTGAACCTCCTAGGGTACTGGGGGCAAATGTCTCTCAAAAGAAAAAGCATAAAAAAAGTATGGTTCCCCTGCTGCTAAAGATCCTCAGTGTGAATGGCAGTAGTTTACCTAGGGGTTGTTCAATGCACTGATGGCCTTAAGCCCCTCAAGGAGTTTCTGTGTCTGTTCCCCCCGGTCATCTAGCCCATTCAAGAGGCCCAGAGAGCTGGATTCCTCTGAAGAAGATTTGTATTCTGGGGAAGACTTTTTGGCATATTCCTCTGAGATCCCTGCTCCTTTGGACTATTGCTCTGAGAAGGAGTAATATATCAGCCCAGACTCTCCCTTGTAAGAACTCTGCTTTGGGGGTACTATTTCTGATATAGTGGAATATTTTAAATGGGCTGTTCTCAGGTTTCTGATATTCAAAAGAAGTGTTATGAGCTCCTCCAGATGGAGTCCCCTAAGCTCTGGGCTATACCTCCAGTTTTGGCAGCCCTTCTAGATATCTTTTCAGCAGCCTCTGTGGCCCTGGATTCTCAACCTCCAGCCCCTAAGAAACCTGATAGATTTTACAAGGTGCCTGATGAGTGTAAGTTCCTCTACAAATGTCCTTCTGCTGACCTTTCTGTAGTCTCTCTCTCTTCTGACAAATCCTCTCAACTACGTCTTTCAGATAAGGATAGTAGAACTATGGAATGGCTAGGCAAAAAGGTATATACTGTTACTATCTTGGCCTTTTGGTCTATTAATTACCAGACCCATATGACCAGGTAAGCTTTAGCCCTTCTTTATCAGGCTTTCCAGGCTGTCTCAGACTTCATTGCTTCTGAAGGGTCCTGTCTTTACTGGGCTGTAATTCTCAAGTAGCTCGCCACTCTATTAAATGTAGTTATGATGCAACTGATGCCTCCTCTAGGGCTGCAATGTTTGGTTCTGTTTTGAGACATTACTCTTTCTAGCGGATATTAAGACTAAATTTTTGGATGCTCCTCTTGACAGTAAGAACCTGTTTGATTCTGCTGCTGCTGAGCTTTTTAAGTCTCTTCAGGATAAAGGTAAAGCCTTGCAGGAATTAAAGCATATTTTTGTGTCCTATCCCTAAGTTCCAGAGAAATTATGCATCCAAATCTGCCTTTGTGTGCAGACAGCCTTGTCCTCCTTCCAAAGGTAAGAAGAGCTCTAGGTGGTTTCCTCCTGCTAAGGCTACTCAGACTGCTACTTCTCAGAAGCCTCCTTTTCAAGGCAAACCATGTTCTATCTGACTATTTGTTTTCCCTTTTTTTTGAGTCAGATTCCCTTATCCCTTTGTCTTTTCCTTTTCCTTACCAGTTGGTTAAGGGCAACTTAAGACTCTCTGGTTTTGTCCACCATCCCTCAGGGGTACTTCATGTTATGGAAATCTGCTCCTCTCGTCTGGGTATTCCTCAACCTCCTCCGGAACAGCTTCCTTCCTTTCTTCCTAGAACTGCTTCACTGCCTTTTGGTAGAAGGCGCCATTCATGCTCTGCCCCCTTCCCAGGAGGGGGAGAGATTTAATTCCAGAATGTTCTGGTTCCCAGGAAGGAAGGCACCTGGAGATCCATTCTGGATCTTTCTCAGCTTAACACCTTTCTGAAGGTTCCTTCCTTTCAGATGTTATTACTTAAACCCCTTTTCCTCTTCTTTCCCAGGCTTTCTTGGTCTCCCTGGATCTCGAGGTTAATTCTCTTCACATCCCAATTTATCTCTTTTTCAGGAAGTTTTTGTGTTGCTTTGTCTCTTCCTTGCATTTTCAGTTCTCTGTTTTGCCCTTTGGCCTTTCTACTGCCCAGATGTATTCACCAAATATCTTGTTCCTGTGATTGCCTATTTCAAGATGAGAGGGTTTCAAATCTCTCCTTATCTGGACGACCTGCTCATTCAGACTTCATCCCCCAAGGTCTTGTTTCAGCACCTCCAGTATAGTTTGTGTCTTACAAAGCCTGGGGTATACAATAAATTTCCATAAATCAGCCCTGGTTCCTTCTATGGATCAAGTGTTTTTCAGTTGCAGGCTCCAGACCATTCCTATGCCGGCTTTCCTGCCTCCTCCCAAGGCACTTTCTCTAATCACCTTTTTTCAATTCCTTCTTCCTCTGGTTTCATTTACAGCCAGGGAATTTCTCAGGTCTCTAGGATTCATGGCCTCCATCATTCCTATGCTACCTCTAGCCAGACTTCACATGAGAAAACTATAGTGGTTCCTAAAGTCAGTATGGCTCCAACAAGGTTATCCTCTAGATTTTCTTGTCCCTCTTGAACCATGCCCCAAACTCTAGCTTCAGTGATGGACTCATCAGCTGTTTCTCAACCTGTGTCTTCCTTTATAACCTCTAATCCCATCTCATATGTCTCAAACAGGGGGTGGGAAGATTCTTTCGGTTCTGTCAAGGTCCAGGGTCTCTGCCCTCCTCATCAGAGGTCAGACCATATCAGCATAAAGGAAATGAGAGCCTTGCTTTTCGGCTTTCAGACATTTTACTCACTCTTTGTTCCAGGGTTCTCAAAATCTTTACAGACAGGCAAAATCACAGTGATGTGGTATATCAACAAGCAAAGGGGGACAGGTTCTGCCTTCCTTGCAGAGTAGCTCTTCAAGTTTGGGATCTAGCTGTATAGTATCTAGTGACTCTTCAGGTTGTATACATTCCTTCAAAGCAAAATATAGTGGCAGACTCTTTGAGAAGATCCAGTAAACAGGCTCACAAATTGATGCTTCACAGAGATCTGTTTCTGGGCATTTTTCATTGGTGGAGTACTTCTCTGGTAGATGTCTTTGTCTCCCCTTTAAACAGACAACAACTTTTTTTGAACCAGCGTTCCAAATCCTCTGGCTTGGAAAGGTGGAAGTCGTATCTTTTTCTTGGAAGGGGATGTTCCTCTCGGCCTTCCCTCCCCTTCTTCTGATTCTGAGGGTCTTGCTCAAGATACAGTAGAACTCTCCCAAAATCATGTTGGTGACTTCCTTTTGGCTCAGACAAGTGTTGGTCTCGACTTCTTATTCACCTGGCTAGGGACAGTCACCACAAGTTAAGTCACAGGTTGGACCTACTTACACAAGACAAGGGGTCTCTAATTCATCCCCACTTATCCACTCTTCAGTTGATTGTGGGTGATAGGGTTTTGATCACTTTTAGGCACCTTTTTTATGACAACATGCTTAGGGTTCTGCAGGAGACCAGGAAACCCAGTACTAGGAAATCCCATGTGTTCAAATGGAAGAGATTTTCTGTTTGGTGCCTTGCTAGCAATCAGGGGATCCTTCTAGTTCTTTCTTTGTGTGGATTGCTGCATGCTGGGTTAGCATATTCTTCTGTTAAAGCTCATCTCTCAATGGTTTCTGCTTGTCTGCAATTAATTCCTTCTCTGGTCTCTAGGTTTGAGGTCAAGCAATTTCTTAAAGGCGTCTTTTATATCACTCCTCTCCAGAAAGCCTGTTCTGCATTCCTGGGACCTCAGTTTTGTACTTGAAAAATTAACTCAGGCTCCTTTTGAGCCTGCATCTTCAGCTTCCTTACAGCATTGTACATGGAAGACTGATCTTCTTTTGACCCTTACTTCAGCTAAGAGATTATCAGAACTCCAGGCTCTTATGGCTGTTCCTCCTTTTTTATTTTTTGCAGAGACAGGGTGTGTCTTCGTTCTAATCCTTATTTTATGTCCAAGGAGGTAAATGAATTGTCTCTTAATCAGTCTGTTAATTTGTCCTCCTTTTTTCTTCTCCGCAGTCTGTTAGTGAGAAGGTTCTTCACACCTTGGATTTGTATAGACAACTCAGATATTATTTAGGTAAGACTTCCTTTCATCCCAGATCTCCGAGTTTGGCTGTTGCTAAGCAAACTATATCCTCATGGATCTCTAAGGTCATTTCTTTTTGTTACTCCTTTCATGAAAAATGTTTTTCTGCATCTTTAAAGGCTCATTCTACCAGGGCTTTAGCTTTCTTTGATGCTTTTTTAAAGGGTTTGATACCAATTCCATCCTTGAGGCTGCTACTTGGACCTCTGTCCATACTTTCACTAAGCATTACAAATTAGATGATGTTTCTAGAGCAAGAGATGGCTTTGCCAGAGCTATCTTGCATGGGTTTCTTGAGGGCTGTCCTGAGCCTTCCTACTCCCAAGTTTCCTATTGAGCTTTTGTACTCTACCTGTGGTAAAGAATACTGCAACAGTGACCTGGAAGGACCTAGTACAGCTGTGTATAATTTTACCATAAGAGTGTAGATATTCTCTTCACTTTTGTAATATTCGCTCCCTCTCTCCTTCCCCTTCTGCTCTGTTCTTTTTTTTTTTTTCCCCTTCTGGATGCATATGTTCCTCGTGGGGCTTTTTAGTTCTGAGGTGTGTACATCTATATGTCACCTTTATGCCATATGCCGTATGCCTAGGGTTGCCACCTTTCATCGTGGCTAAAACTGGAGTAAAGCTACACCCCTCGCGTCATCAGTAACCCTGCCCATCCCACCCTACCCCTGCCCACATTCCACCCATTTTTTGATGTCATGGTGACATCACTTGGTGAGGAACACCCACTTTTTCCATTCCTGCTGCCTCCTTTCGGCTGATTTACTATGCTTTTCTGTAAAAAAAAAAAAAACGTAGTAAATCAGCCGATTTACAAACTCCAATAGTCTGTTTCCTTTTTGAAACAGAATACTGGAGTTTGTACAGTGTTTTCTAGACTACCGGCGAATCAGTTTGATTTCTGGATAGTCCAGAAAAAAACGGAGGGGTGGCAACCCTACCTATGCCTTGAGCGGGGACAATACATGAGACATACAATGTCTATAAAATCATATGACTTTGGTATACTGGCTGGACGTTGGTCTATCCTTGGCAGGGAATCCCTTTGATAAAGAATACTGTACGACTACTGTACTGTACGACATCTACTATTGTGGTAAGATTTTACACAACTGTGCTTTCTCCCTTCATTTAAAAATGGCCAGGGGCAATTCACACTTCCTCTCAGACTGGATATACTTGCACAAGAACAGGGGCGTTTGGTAGGCGCAGACACCAATCATCTTCATTTGATTGCCTGGATGATAGGACAATCCAGCAGGTACTAATGGAGGCAAGAAAGCATGCTACTAGAAAATCAGATATTTGCAAATGGAAAAGGCATTCTAGTTGATAACAGCATAACCAGCATTTATTCAGGGCTAGATGTTTTTTGGTCTTACATTATTTATGTGAGTTACTATCCTATGTCCTTTCTTATTCCTCTATCAAAGTTAATTTATCTGCCATTTCAGCATGTCTGCCCATAGATCCTCCTCTTTCAGTACAGTCTAATGTCAAAATGTTTGTGAAAGGTAGTTTGCATAAGAAACCTCCAAGAAAACCAGTGGCCCCTTATTGGGATCTTAATTTTGTGTTAGGGAAGCTAACACGTTCTCCATCTTGAACCAGTTAACCTGGCTGACATGAGGTTCTTAGCATGGAAAACAGTTTGACTGATTGCACTGACCTTTGCAAGAAGGGTATCTGAGTTGCAAGATGCTGTGGTGAGTCACCTCTTGTCAAATTTTCCATAGAGACAGGGATTCTTTGAGAACTAATCCTTCCTTTATGCCTAAAGTGGTATACAAGTTTACTTTAAGCCAACGTATCCATCTCTCCGTTTTCTTTCCTTAACCTAAAAATGAGGGAGATAACATTCTCAATACCTTGGACATCACAGACAACTCTGGTACTGTCTTGACAGAACTTAATCTTTCAGATCTTTGGATCAGCTGTTCACTGTGTCAAAACAGAACATTTCCAAATGGTTGTCTACAGCTGTTACCTTTTGCTATATTCACCATAATAAAACTATTTCAGGTAGTGTCAAAGCCCACTCTACCCAGGCCTTAGCTTCATTTGTGGTTTTTGGAAATAGTTGGATTCTAGAAGCTGCTATTTGGTCCACTGTACATGCTTTTGCACGGCACTGTAAGCTTGATTCCTTTACTAAGTCCATTTCATGCTTTGCTAGGGCTGTTCTCCAGGGGCTCGTAGACTCTTCTCTTTCCACCTACCAAATATAGTTAGCTAGGGTAGTCTACCCATATAGCTAAGTAAACTTAATGTAACAGTAGATGTTCAAATGATTAGTGCTGCAGTAGTTAACTCTCTCCCTACATCCCCCTTGTTTTTTGGTGTGATTTTTATGCCAGGGCATGGATGTTTATTTTAGTCAGCTCAGCTCGAGCTGCCTGACAGTTTGGGCACGTGGATGTTACTCTGAAGCTTTGGAAGATGTCTGTCTGTTATATCCTTGGCAGGATATAATGCATTTAGCTAAGGTTACTGCAGCAGTGATATTTCGAACATCTAATGTTATGGTATGCTTATTTACACAACTTTACTTTCTGTCAGATGCTTGACATTTCACCCTTTTAAAAAATCTTTGCTTGGCAGTTGTGGTGACATAGAAGGATAAAACCCTGACTATGCCACAGGTGACATGGAATTGTATAGTAGCCTTGGCATCTGACTGAGTTGGCAAGGAGAATGAGCTTATCTCCCATATGGGAAGGGTGAGGCAGAGCCAAGCTTGTACTGCTGACTCTGGAGAAGGATTTGGGATGCACGTGCATGACTTTGGGGAGGGTGTTGCCTCACCAAGCCACAGGTTATCAGTAGCCTTCAAACTGTTATGTGGGAGCATGCACTGACATGGAGAAGGCATGGTGGGCCTCTGTGGTGACTCAGATCACATATTCTTATGCCCAGAGTGATGATTAATTAGGCCATTAGAAATGTCCTCAAATGCCAGGATGCTTTGTGGACATTAACATTTCATATTCTGAGTGGGTGTGTCTTTCCTTGTGATTTTTGGATTTTGTTTGTTGCGGAAGACACATTCTGACATTGCATCTGGTCATTTTAACACTTGGATGTTGTACCAAATAAGAAAGGGTTAGGGTTTTATTCCAGGCTCATTTTGCTGTTCTGAAAAACAATGGACCTCTGGCTAATTGCCTTTTACATGGCCATGGAGTTATTAGTCCTTGCATATTTACCAGAAGAGGGTGGATGTGTTCTTCTGAACTCCAAATGACTATATACCAATAAAGCTCACCAAAGAGTCAAGAAAGTATATATGTTTCTAGGAAAGAGCCAGTCCTTACCAGTTCTGGATGACTCTCTTGGGATCCAGTGTTGTCTGTTTTCATCCATTTCAACTGTTGGCTGTCTGATTTGACTTCTGCACTGAATCCTCTCCTATCCACCATTCCCTGGTCTCTACCTCACTACCTCAGATCTTGTTTGCCACCTGAGGTGTTCAGTCGTGCTCCATTTTTCATATCCTTCTCAGAACTTTTCTAAAAGCTTCTGCATTACCAAGAGGGTTTTTTTGTTTTTCTAGTTTGTTAAAATCTTTAGTTGTAATAGCATTTTAGGTGTGTTTTTCTAAGTTAGATAGAGAGAATAGGTATTTAAGATTGTTATAGTGAGGATAACAATAAATACATACATAGATAATTTTTTTATAGTTTTATAGTTTCATAGAGATTTATGGAAGATATTTTACTAAAATCATTAAAATTATTTACTGTGCCTCGTAGTTCTTTATGTTAGGTTTAGATAGATCAGTGCAGCTCTTATTCTCACCCAATGTTACTCTGTGCATATGTGTGTGTATTTTTTTCTTCTTCCATGGCTGATGACCAGAGCTTCAAAAACTGCACAGAATGTGGGCATAAGTTGCCTCCCCAGGACCCACACTTCCTCTGCGTCTACCATTTAGGGGACTCTGATATGGCTGTTGCACGTCTGGCCTGTGCTTCTTTCAGTGCTTGAGACTTGCAAAGAAGACTGGAGAAACTAATTGTCTGCTTCCTTTTTCTCATCCATGACTTCTCCAAGAACCAAGGGCAAGAAATCGAGGGAGAAGGCAGATAAGGACTCCAGACAGGACAATGAGAAATCTAAAGAAAAGGAAAGCATGGATTCTTGAGCAGTCCAATAAGAGGACCTTTGACTTTGGGGTCAGAACTGAGAGTACCTAACAATTGGAGCTGACCATCTCTTGGCACCAGATGTCTCCTGCTGAGTCCCAGCTTTCACCGGAACCAGTAAGTCCCATACTACACTCCAATACTTCAAGAGAAGAGACATTCCTGACCACTGTTAGTAACATCATCATCCCTGTCTTCTAGAAGTCTGACCGAACAGGATGCTGACAGAATGAAGAGAACATTCTCAGGATGCAGTTGCACCTTGGGGTTCTCTTGGTACTGTTGTCTGGGAACGTACTGAGTGCTGGTCCATCTACCCCTTTTCTATTCTCTTGTCCGGAGGTGGTTCACCTGTTGGTGCTGGTAGCTTTGGTCTCAATCTGTCCTGGAGCATCATTGTTGTAGCCAGTAGTTCAGGTGATTTTGACTCCGGCAGGTTTCCTACTTCTTTCAGGTCTTTACCTGTCTGGATCTGGAAGAGTCTTGAAGCAGAAGTTTTGGTGTTGAGGCTTGGGAGAGGGCTCGACCCTGAAATATTTGGAGCCTTCTCTCTGTAATTCTGCAGTAAATACCTCGGCACTGAGATCAGCTTTAGAGTAGTGGCCCATCATTTCTAAGGTTTCCATCAGGTTTGAGGACAGGGGGATGCCTACAGAGCCGATGGCTTCCTCAGTGATTGCTTTCCAGTAAGCCCTTTCAATATAGAGGGAAAGTGTACTGTCTTCAAGTTCAGCACCATCTGAGCCCTGGCTGGAATCGGCTTCTGCTTCTCATCCTTCTGTCAGAGAGGGACAGTCATTTCCACAGAATTCCAAGGCAACCTGCTGTATAAGCTCCCAGTCTAATTCTGAATCCTCTTATCATTCACCTCAAATGGTTCATAAAAAGAAGTACAAAAAGAAGCACATAAACTCTTCACCAGAGTCCGTTACCAAAGACATCAACTTGGATGAAGGTGAAGGGCCCCACAAGATCCCCCTCTGGGGATGCCTCCTTAAGTGAAATTCTGGAATTGATGAAAAAGAGAGAGGGGCAGTCTGCAGTTGGTCTTTCTCATGATGAGTCACTGTTCCTGGAAGCCTTTGGGTGTGACTCAACTTCCTCCTGAGTGGTACTGCCCATTGATCCACTCATTGATTTGATGGTTCTACAAGCATGGAGAGTCCCTGATGTGGTGGAGCCTATCACAAAAATGCCAAATAGGATTCTGTTTGCTCGCACAGGTAGGAGACATTGGAGAAAGGCCCTCCAGTAGATGCAATGGTTGTAGAGGGCAGCCATGAAAAAGGAACTGTCTGAAGTTCCTTGGTCCAGTCCCATAAATAGGGAATCTAGGGCAATGGACCAATTTGGGAAATGAATGTACGCTTCAGTGACCTTTGCTCTCAGGGTGCTGGATAATTTAGCTCATGTGACCACATTTCAGCGAGATTTTATTTATTTTTTATTTTTATTTATTTAGCATTTCTTTACCGGGAAAGTCCAACTTGGAACAAAGCCAATTTTCAGCAGAGGCCTGGGCAGAAATGCTCCAGATGCATGTCTTTGTACGTGGGAGGAAACTGGAGTACCCGGAGGAAACCCACACAAAAGCAGGGAGGACATGCAGACTCCGCACAGAAGGCACCCCAGCTGAGAATCGAACTGGAGAACCTCTTGCTGTGAGGCGACAGCGCTACCACTGCACCACTGCTCTGGCCAGCAGCGCTCCAGCGAGAATTGATGAAGGAAACATCCAAGGCTGTCTGTGGTGTTCTACCAGTGGATGTTCAGAAGAAAGTGGACTCCCAGCTGTCCAACCTCCATAATGTGTCCATGCATCTGCTCTTCAGCACAGTGGATGGGACAGCTAGGGCAGCAGGCACCAGCATCTCCATTCACCTTCATGGCTGGATGTGCCTTTGGGACTTCAAGGAAAACCTCAGGATGTCCTTCATCAACTCCCCCCTTTGATCGGTCCATTCTTTTTGGACCTAAAGTAAGAGATGCTCGCCAGAAGTTAGCAATATGGTAAGACTCTCTCTGCAATAGGCATACACTTCTGCATGCCCTAGAGATCATACTGTAGGAATCAGCAGGCTGGGAAGAGGATGTGGTTCAGAAAGTCACAAGAGTCCTTACCAGGAAACTGCTGATGATTGAACCCCTTGTGGCAGTGAATGAGGTAGTAATAATGGACATTGCCCTAGAGTTGGACTGTATAACCAGGGCCATTCTCCAAAAAGCCTTTTTGGCATTCTTAGAGTTGCTTGACTGCTGTGCTCTGGAGGCAGTCAGGGAATGCATATCTCTGCACCTGTAAGCCTGGCAAAACATAACCACAAGATTCATGGGTGCTAAATCTAATCTCCAAATGTTATTTTATACAATTTTCCCTTCCCCCCATCAAATGTAAAAAAGTTCCCGATGTTCCATCCAGTCCTTGAGAACTTGTGGCAGCAAAAGTTTCCAAGCTGCTAGAAAAGTCATCCATGCAGTCCCCAAAGACCAGATGGAATCCAGAGTGTACTCTTGGTTCTTATTAGTACCCAAAATAACAGGGGACCTCAGACCTACTGAGTCATTTGAATCAGACAAAATTCCAGATTGTTATGCTTCAGTTCCTTTTTGCTACTACTGAGGAATGTGATTGGAGGTGCGCAGTAGATCTCAAGGACACATACTATCATGTGAAGATAGATGTTCATGTAGAGTCTCTGTTTCGGTCTGGGAGCCAGTTATCAGTTCAGAGCCCCACTTTTGAGTCTCACCACAGCCTCGCAGGTGTTCATCAAAGTCATGGCAGTGCATCTGGTCTTATTAGGGATCTAGGTTTTCCCATCCTTTTGACAACTGGCTCCTCACTGCTAAAACTAACAATCTCTTATCACACCAGCATCAGGACCTTCTGCTCTATAATCTTGGGGATCAGAGTCAACATGACCAAAAGCCACCTTACGATATCTCAACGGATAAACTAGCCCAAGCAGCGTAAAAGCACCAAATAAGAAGAAAACACTGCTCCTAAGTCGCAAACAGTATTTTACTCAAACAATGTAAGTGCTTTAATTCTAAAATACATAGGGAACATCATCAGACATAAAAAATGCACTACATCACTTCCTTTATATTAAAAATGGTACCAAAAAATTCCATTCATTTAAAGGGCCATACATCTCAAAGGAAATACCTAACTTTATACAAACAAATCAATTCAAACTATAAAAACATATGGTTGATGGTCCCAAGGGGTATATCCACTCTATACCAAAATAAGACTTACTCAGATTTGCAAGCTACACATATCTTGGTGGATAACGTCTCTTTCGATGCTAGACAGATGCTCATTCCTAATGGAGCCCGGTGACAGTATTAACAGTGGATGCTTTCATTCTAGGGTGGTGGGTGGGACATTTCAAAGGAAAGAGTGCCGTGGGCACTTAGCCATATAAAGAGGTCAACATTCACATCAGTATTCTGGAGATGAGTGCAGTCCTCCTTGCGTTGCAGGTCTTTCAGAACAGTTTCCCCAGGGATGTACGCAGGTACAGACTGACAATATGTCGGTAGTCTGGTATGTCAGTAAACAAGATGGAAACCATTCCTACCCCTTATGCCTAGAAGCCATGAGAGTCTGACAGTGGGCTATGCCTTCACACCACTTTGTAATGGCAGCACATATCCTGGAATCGCCAAGTGTTCTGGCGGATAAATTGAGCAAATCTAGCTTAATGCCTCACAAGTGGTCCCACCATCCAACAGTAACTGACTGATTGATATTTAGTCACTGAGACCAACCTTACCCAGTACCCACAAGTTCAGCAGTTATTTTGTCCTTTTCCCTCTGCAGGGACAGTCACAGAAAGAAGCTTATGTTCACAATTGGCCTCATTGTCTCCATTATGCATTTCCCCCATTGCTTCTAATGATCAAGTTTGTACAGAAAGCAAGAATATGCAAGGCCAAGATGATCCTCATTGCCCCTTTATGGCCTCAGCAGACAGTTTCCATTCCTGTGGCCTCTTCTACTGGATCCCCCATGGAAACTGTATCAGTATTCAGACCTATTAACTCAGCCGTCCAGACTAGAAAGCCATGCAATTTAACTGCTTGTTACCTCCAAATCTAACATTACTCAGAGATGCCAGGCTTTCCTCATTGATTGTTCAGAACTTATCAGTATTTCAAAAACATGTCACTACCAAAGTGTACCATAGCAAATGGAAACAGTATCTGGGCAGCATCTAAAGGTCTAGTCCCCTTTTCATCTCCTGTTCCCTTCATTCTAGAGTTTTTATCAGAACTTTTTCACAAAGGGTGTAGTTACTCGACTGTCAGAGTTCAGTTGGCAGCCATCTCTACTTTCATATAGGCTAGAACAACTCATCTGTAGCCTTCTTGAAGATTTCTAAAGTTTTCTTAAAGGGAACTTTTCTCCTCCAGCCCCAAGTCAGAGATCTGGTTCCTCCTTGGGACATTACTATCATGTTGCAAACATTGATTTTTTTCCACCTTTTGAACCATTTGCATCAGTGGATTTAAAATTCCTCTCTTAGAAAACATTTTTTCTCGTGGCTGCCACTTCTTCTAAGCACATATCAGCAATGCAAGCACCATCCTGCAAACCACTGTATTTGTTTGTTTTTTCATATGGACTGGGTTTCACTGAAAACTAATGCATCCTTCCTTCCTAAGGTGACATCCAAAGCTAATCTTAATCATGTAATAAATCTACCAGTCTTTTTTGTATGATTTTCTAACAGAGGTGAATACATGCTTCATATACTGGATGTCCGTCGCAAGCTTAGGTTTTATCTTCGTAGAACTATACCATTTAGAAAGTGTAATCAACTATTTGTGGCAGTTTCTAATCCAAAATTAGGCCGGGCAGAGGCTAAAATTACATTTAGATGGTTATGTGATTGTATTACATTTGTGTACAATGAAAAAGGGTTGTTTCTGTACAAGGGTGGTGGCCACTTCTACAGCCTTTGACAATAGACTGCCTACTGATTATATCTGTGCAGCTGCTATTTGGTGTACAGTTCACACATTTGTATCTCGTTATAAATTGGATGAATAGTCTAGGTCTTGTTCATCCTTTGGTGCCATAATTCTTAGGAATGTCTTTCCTTGATACTACAAAACATGAATAAGACCAGCAGCTGTAGCACCAAAGTTACTTTATTTAAATGTAGTATAAACTACATATAGAAAAAATGAGTATAGATCAGACCGGTTTCGGCAAAAAATGACAATGCCTTCATCCTTTACTACCCAAGCCTGTATGCTTGGGAATCTGTCCCATAGTTGAATCAGATGAAGTAGACAACATTGGATATGAAAATTATGTATTTAACATTAATGATAGATCCATATTGTCTGATTTTTGTTCGGTTCAACATCCCTCAATCCTGCCCCCTGCCAGATTGTCACAAATGAGACTTTGAGGATAGGTTGACCTTGGCATTCCCTATCCGTAAGCAGTCATTACTGCCAATGTGCTGTAACCATGTCATGTCTTGTTTCATATAATTTATAAATTAGCCAGAGTAGGAGATATTTTACTAGTGAATATTTGCATGGCTGTGCTGGAATATTATTGTATCAGGGGGGCAAACACGATCTGAGGTAGTAAGTTATAGACCAGGGAATTATGGGTAGGGGAGGCGTCAGAGCCCTGGAACTGAAGAGCTTTCAGTTTTGGTGTAGAGGTTGGATCCAGTCGGACCTGACAACCCACACTTAAACCGGACAAAGATCAGACAGCGTGGATCTATTGTTATGGTAACTACATAGCCTTGGTGGATGAAATAAAAATTAGTTTTCTGCAAATGTATGTCAGTGGTAGCACCTCATAGACTAGAATGGGAGCCAGGATTTTCCCATAACAGTATGACTGTTTCCTTGTTGATTCATTGTTTAATTTTCTAATTTATTTATCCATCATACAAAATCAACAAACCTGTCTGCTGGCAGGTTAACCATTTTTTCTTCTTTAACTTCCTTTGCCCTTCACCTTAGGAGTTCCTAGTACATACATCTTCAGCTCAATACCAGCAACGTAGATCATTATACCTGCCCCAACATCATTATACTACTTCTTTTCCATAAGCGCTCAAAGCGCTCATTAATAATTTACCAAACTTCTTCTTGTAAACTTCTTTCACAACCCCCATTAACTTTTTACATAGCTCACTGACATCTGCATCTTACTTTCAATATTCAGTCATGCTACTCTGTTTAAAATCACCAGAATCTGATGACGTCTTTTTCATCTATTCCTCAGCTGATGAGTCTCAGATCCACTGTTGGATCCTTCCTTAGCCACTTCATTAAACTTTAGGCTCCATAGCTTGAACTTCTCCCCTTACCCATGACCCCCTTCTCAGTTATCTCCGATATCGTTTGCTGCTTCAGTATTGGGATGTGGTCACTGTTAGCTCGAGCAGGTCATAGTGGATAAGTACTTTATTGATATTTTTTGTCTGTCCTTTTCTCCCCTATTTCTTCTTCCCCAGTTAAAAAAAAAGATTTATCTTTATTCTTTCTTTTGAGAAAGTTTAGATCCTACCCTTCTTGTCAGCATAATGTTACACCTTTTGCCCTTGCTTCCTTCTGTTTACCTGTTTGTGTTACTTCTTGGATGTAATGGGATCCTATCTCGCCTACATTCATGACAGATGGGTTCGGAGCCGATCCATCGGCTCCGACTCGGCAACTTATACACTAGCACGAAGTCTCTCATTGGCTGGGCTACTCCCTATCCCAGGATGCACTACACCTGCTTCCCCAGATCTCGTTTGCCGCTTTACAAGCTGGACGTGGTCTCAACTTGGCTGGAGCTAAGTGGTTCTTTTTACCTTTATTGGTCCTTGACCTTTGGGTTTTTGTCATATATTAACCAAACAGCTATTTTAACAGCTATTCTTTATACTATTTGTGACTTTTGAGTGCTTGAGTGTCTTCTGGTACTTTGTTTTTTTCAGTCGGGCAAGGCCCGTTTAAGTTAGAGGGCCTTTGCCCTACCCTTGTGTACTATTTAATTTTAATTTCCCTTTGTGGTTAATTGTTTTTCGGGCCAAGCCCGTTTAAATTAGAGGGCTTTGGGCCGTTGGACTTGTTTTCTCTGTTTGTTTGTGAGGTAAATTTTGCCTAAGTGCTCGCGCCAGTGTGTCTCGCGCTTTTCAGTTGGCGCTTTTTTGTTATAGTGCTTACTTTTGTGGTAAAGTCGTACTTGTTGTAGGGCCTGTACTATGTCTAAAGAACAAAAGTCAGGTTTTAAAAAATGCACTCGGTGCAGTTATAAAATGTCCATAACAGACAGTCATTCAATCTGTGTTTATTGTTTGGGGCCGAAACATCTGCAAGAGACTTGTAGCGTATGTCATGCTTTTTCTGCTAGAGTTCTTCAAGAACGTAAGAGCAAGCTGATATTGAAAGGGCTTATCAAACCTTCTTTTGAGGAAGCCTTAAATCCTCCTGTTGCTTCCAAAAAGAAAAGATCGTCGGCACCGACAAGTCCGTCGGAGCCGACTTCTAAAAGACAAAATTGACCTCTTCTTCCTCGGCTCCACTGACTTCGGGGCCGAGGGTCGAAGGGTCTGCCTCGATACCTCCTACTTCGGCTCCATTGCCTTCAGAGCCGCAAGTTGGAGTATCGAGAGGTGAATCACCTCCATCGGTTCCAATGGCTTCGGAGCCGGTGGAAGTGTGCAGCTCAGACTCTTCCCCCTCGGCTCCGAAGAAGGCTCCTTCGGTGCCGATGGTGGTCCATGATGTGGTGGAGTCGGCGCCGATAGTTTTGGAGCCGTATCGGAGCCGGTCCCCTTCTCTCTCGGAGCCGAGAAGGAAGTCTTCTCGAGTGTCTACCTCCTCTAAATCCTCGAGACTATCAGATTCGGACCTGGATAGGGTTTTACAGAGGCTTTTCCAATCTCCAGTGTTTACTAAAATGGTCTCGGCTCCAGCACAGTTTGCTTCGGAGCCGATCCCCCCTCCAACACATTTGATTCCTCCTCCAACCTCTTCGGAGCCGTTGGAGCCGGTGGTGTTGGAGCAATGTGGAGCCATACGGTCGGAGCAGAGACCCCTTACAGGCCTCTCGACTCCGACTGTGCTTCCTACCCTGTTCTCCGGTTCAGGGTTTGGTACTGCGACCTCTTCAGCCGGGCCCGAGGGGAATACTTTGGGATTGGGTGCTTCGGTGCCTAGTCTTCCTCTCGGTGCATCGGCTGCTGGAATTCCCAGTGCCATCGTGGCCTCTAGACCAGTGACCTCTTTGGATTCTGGAGGTCCGGCCTTTGAGGCCATGAGGAGCACGCTGGCCATGCCTTTGCCGGTTCAACAAGTTTCTACCTCACCGTCCCTAGATTTGGAGACTGGTGCCTCTGTTGTGTCACAGCCCCCCGGCAGCGGGGCCCCAGGGCCTGAGGATACCCCCATCGGAGGTTCCCTTCTTCCTGGTGGTCCGTCCGAAACTGCTTCGGACGAACCCCCACGGAAGAAATTGTGTAAGAGGAAACACGTAGACTCCCAAGATGAGTCTATTACATCGGATACTGACCTCGATGACGCAGAAGGGTCCCCCAAATCATCTTCGGATGATATCTCCTTCTCAAATATCTTGGAGATTCTGAGACAGAGAGGTGACTGGCAAGCCAAAACCCCTTCAGCTGAGGAGTCAGTCTTCCTCAAGGCCTTTGGGGCCCAGCCTTCCGCCTCCTGGGTGTCTCCACCCTTCGATGAACTCCTGGATTTGGTTTCTCGAAGGGTGTGGGAACACCCTGATTCTGTGGAACCTGTGCCTGCGAGGCCCAATAAATTTTTGTCAGCCCCCCCCCAGAAGGAGTTTCTCACAAAGGGTGTGCCTGTAGATGCTTTGGTGGTGGCTTCTGCCACACAGCAGGACGTGGCAGAGGCTTCGACGTCTATTCATCCTCCTAATAAGGACTCTAGGAGTATGGATAGGTACGGAAGCGTACTGTCTTCAGCGGCCTTTACCTTACGGTCGCTGAACTACTTGTGTCATTTTACGAGGCTCCAAAGAGATCTTCTCAAAGAGCTAAATGACTCTCTGGTTGGTAATCTACCTGAGGCGCTGGCCCCGACTGTTGGCGCACAGATGACTACCCTTTTTTCTATCGTTAACTCGTCCATGAGGCTCATTTCGTATGCGGCGAAGGCGAGTAGAGAGCGGAACAGGCGTTGCCCTCAGGAGGCAAGCCTGGTTACGCTTGTGTTCGCTCACGGAGGCCTTCAAGTCTTCCTTCACGACGCCTTTGATGGGTCATCTTTGTTTGGACCCAAGGTGAAGGACACACTAACTCGGTGCGAGCAGGAGGGCAAGACTTTGACTGCCGTTGGGGCCCGTTTTTCCGCTCCTTCCAGGCCTTATCCCAAGGCTGGGAGAGGAGGGAAAATGTGGTTTAAAAAATCCCAAAAGTCTTTCTCTACTCCACCCAGTGATTCCCTCCAGAGGCAGGGGGGGGTGGGATTTTGGAAGACGCCGCCCCAGAGGTGGCAGAGGCCCCCGTAACTCTGGAGACCGCGATTCCTTTCGTGGTTCTTCATACAACCAGCGTTCCTGAGTTGTTGCCCGAATGTGCAACGTCGGAGCCAGTCAGGGGTCGCTTTGCGGCGCACCCACAAGCTTGGGAATCCATAACAAGCGATCGGTGGGTGCTTCGCATCATTACCGGAGGATATATCATACCCTTCAACAAACCCCCTTTCTTTAAGGGAAATCCCGGACGTACCACCCAGTCAGCGGGATCAGGCAGCATTAGAGGTTTCAAAGCTGCTAGAAAAAGAGCCATCCAGCCTGTCCCCATCGACCAGATCGGATCAGGAACTTACTCAAAGTTATTTTTGGTACCAAAAGACAGGGGACTTCAGGCCCATTTTGGACCTCAGTTCATTGAATCGCTTTAAAGAAGTCCAAATTCAATGGTCACTCTTCAATCTATTCTTCCTTTGCTGGAAAAATGCATGGATGTGCTCCATAGATCTCCAGGACGCTTACTATCACATTCCCATAGCTCAAGAGTCCAGGAGACATTTACGCTTCGCCCGGAGCCAGTCATTTTCAATTCCGAGCACTGCCCTTTGGTCTCACCACAGCCCCCAGGGTGTTCACCAAATGTCTGGCAGTGGTAACTGCTCACCTGAGAAGTCTGGGATTCCAGGTGTTTCCTTATCTAGACGACTGGCTCCTTACTGCCACCTCCGAGCATCTACTACTCCAAGCGCTCAGAGCCACGTTCACCTTGGGCCGTTTCTTGGGGATCACGTTCAATTTGCAAAAATCTGTACTACAGCCATCTCAGCGTATTACTTTCATAGGCGCAGACTTAGACACAAAAAGAATGCGCACCTATTTACCGGCAGCAAGAATTCAGGTCTTACAAGATCAAGTCAAATCCTGTCTTCCCCTACAAAGAGCCCCGGCCCATCGGATCCTACAACTGTTGGGCTCGATGGCGTCGACCATACTTTTAGTTCCCTTGGCCAGACTTCACATGAGAATTTTACAATGGCTACTGTCGGTTCAGTGGTCCTATCAGGAACTTCCCTTGAACCACTTAATCATAATCACGGAAAGTTGCCGTCGAGATCTTCATTGTTGGCTTCTCCAATCAAATCTCGACCAGGGGCGACCCTTTATACCTCAACGTCCCATTGCCACTGTGACTACGGACGCCTCCCAGGTAGGGTGGGGGGGTCATTACCTGGACAGGTCGGTCCAAGGCACATGGCAGATCCAGGAAACGCATTTGCATATCAATGTCCTGGAGATGAGAGCGGTACTATTGGTACTCCAAGCTCTTCATCACGCCCTCCCACAGGGCCCGATTACTATCCTATCCGACAACATGTCGGTGGTGTGGTACATAAACAAGCAAGGTGGAACCAGGTCTTACCCACTATGCAGAGAAGCCATGAGACTTTGGCACTGGGCGGTAGCTACCAACCGCTTTCTAATGGCAACGCACATACCGGGGAAGTCCAATCTGATTGCGGACAGATTAAGCAGGACCATTCTTTTACCCCACGAGTGGTCCCTCAAACAGAGTATAGCTGCGAAAATCTTCGACAGATGGGGTCTTCCTTGCTGCGACCTGTTTGCCAGCCCTCACAATGCGAAATGCAGAGAGTTCTTCACACTGTTTCCTTCTCAGGGGCAGATTCCCAGGGACGCTCTGACTCACATTTGGCCCCCCGGTCTTCTCGCCTTTCCTCCGTTCCTCCTACCGAGGGTGATACAGAAGGCTATTTACTTGGAGAGCGAGATGATTTTGATTGCCCGCACTGGCCTCGTCAAGTTTGGTTTCCTTCCTACAGAGACATGCGATAGAAGGTCCATGGTTTCTGGATCCGTGCCAGACCTGTTGACTCACCAGTCAGGACGGCGTCATCCGTCTCTCAGGTCCTTGAAGTTGGCAGCATGGTTACTCCACTTCCATCCTTAGTCGAGACAATGCTCTTTCCCGGACGTGGTCCACATACTGTCTTCTTCTCATAAACCTTCCACCATCAAACTTTATTCCAGTAAATGGAAAAGGTTTGCCTTCTGGGCTCATGAACGGGTATAGATCCTCTCACTGCACCAGTATCGGAGGTTCTGAATTTTCTGGCCTCCCTTTTCAGTCGGGCTCTTCAGTTTCTACCATTAAGGTTCAATTAGCAGCGATCTCTAATTTTCATGCTTCTTTTGAACCTTCATTGATGTCTCACAAACTTTGTAAGGCTTTCCTTAAAGGGGCTTGGCTCCTTAGGCCTCCTTTATCTCAGCCTGTTCCCCTTGGGATTTGAATATGGTTCTTGCTGCCCTAACTGCCCGTCCTTTCGAACCAGCTGCTACTTGTGATTTAAAATTTCTGTCTTGGAAAACGGCCTTTTAGTAGCCATAACATCTGCTAGGCGAGTTTCAGAACTTCAAGCTCTTTGTTCTGATCCTCCCTATTTGATTTTTCACAAGCATAGAGTTTCATTGAAACTAAACCCTGCATTTATACCAAAGGTGGCCTCCTCTTTCTGTATGCAACAAACTATAGAACTCCCTGTCTTTTTCCCAGAATTCTCCAATAACGCAGAATATACTTTGCATCAATTGGACGCACATAGACAACTACGCTTTTATTTGAATAGAACCGCTCAAACGCGAAATCAAATCAGTTGTTTGTTTCTTTTGCAGAACAAATTGGGTCAACCAGTAACAAAAGCCTCCATATCTAAATGGATTAAAGATTGTATCATTTTTATTTATTCACAGGCTAATAAAGACCTTCCCTTTCCAGTCAAGGCTCATTCTACCAGGGCAATGGCTACTTCCGTAGCCTTTCACTCCAAGTTATCAATAGATGATATTTGTGCTGCGGCAACTTGGACTTCTCCGCACACTTTTATTTCTCATTACAAATTGGATGTGGTTTCTCGAGGCAGAGCTTCCTTTGGTTCCACAGTTCTCAGGAGTGTGTTCCAATGAGCCACCCGGGATGTAGGTGCTAGGACGCTGTCCCATCTGTCATGAATGTAGGCGAGATAGGATCCCATTACATCTTTTAGTTATGTACTTACCATAACTTCGGATGTATGGGATCCATCTCACATTCATAAGTACCCACCCTCCTTCCCCTTCCATTTGGATTTAGAGGAGCTGTAGTCACTTTTTTCTTGGCGTTCTTTCTTGAAGAACTTTAGTTTGTTATAGTGACTAATAGTGTTTTCTGTGTTTACATGGGTGTATGAAAGCGAACAAACAAGATCTGGGGAAGCAGGTGTAGTGCATCCTGGGATAGGGAGTAGCCCAGCCAATGAGAGACTTCGTGCTAGTGTATAAGTTGCCGAGTCGGAGCCGATGGATCGGCTCCGAACCCATCTGTCATGAATGTAGGCGAGATGGATCCCATACATCCGAAGTTATGGTAAGTACATAACTAAAAGTTTTCCATTGTTGGTATTTATCACTTATTTACATCTTAGTATTCATCACTTATTTACATCTTTACTTTTGGGTATTATTTTTACTATTGCTGGTATATTTTTCTTAGCTGATTGTCTTCTGTCTTCTTGTTGTTGTTGCCTATATTGCTGTCAGAGAAACCAACTGGATTTAATAAGTGCTCCTCATGTGGGCACAAAATTTCTGAACTCGGATAATCATTCCAAGTGTGTTTATTGCCTGGGACCAGGACATTTGAATACTGAGTGTGACATTTGTTCTAGTTTTTACCACATGGCTCTTGTGGAAAAGAAGAACAAATTGATTCTGAGTGACTCCTTCCTTCATCATCTTCTGCCTCTGGAGCACCAAGCTCCATCTTCTTCAAAAATTTTTCAGGAGAGGTAGCGGACTCATCTTATTCTTCGGGCATGTCTCCACCTGAGAAAATATCAAAAACCTTGGATCTGTCAAACTTTTCAGGTTCAACCCTAACAAAATCGAAATTCTCAGATCCAACCCGAGCAAAGTCTGTCACCCCAAGCCACAGCCAAGTTTTCTCCAGAGCCAGTGACTTTCAGGATGCGATCCCTTTTCCTGAAGGACACTCCTCAAAGGGTATCATGTCTGTCTTCCACATCCTCCTCCCTCAGGTCATCTAGGAGCCTAACAGAAGCAGATGTGAGTAGAATGAAGAGAAAGTTTCTCAGAACCCAGCTTCAGTTGGATATTATTCTGTCTCCATCTCCCATCAGGTTCGTGAACCTACTTCCTGAACAACCCCAACCTTTAACTCCTAATCTGATCTGACTTGTGGTTTCAGAGATTTTGGACCTGAGAATTCTGAGCTTATCTGTACCGGATCTGAAGGCCTGGCCCTCTACGACTGTGACACCTTCTCTGACCCAGATGGTTCCCACTTTGGATTTGGATCGAACAACCATGGCATTGGTGCCACATCCTCAGTTCGAGTACAGTGTTCTCAGAGCCATCCCTTACACATCGGAGCCTCATTACTAGATGGCTCTGTTCCAATCCCTGCATCGAGGCTGAAATTCTGGGGAATTGATTTCCATCCTGCACAGGTTTCTACGGATCCTGTGTGGTCAAGACTTGGTTTTCCCATTCCCATGGCTTCAGCATTTGATGTAGTGGAGGGAGCTTTCTTCACCTCAGTGGGAAAGACATTCTTGTCCCTTTCTGGTCCACCGCATTCTCGGCTGTCTACTGTGGATGCTGGATCTTATCATCCTGTCCCATTTGGACAGCCAGTCTAGCCAAGCCTAAAGACTGTCTTCATTAAGGACTCCGTTGGCACTTCTGAGTTCTCTCCAGAGCCTGCCGTTGAAGAGCCCCTTCAGAAATGTACATGTAAGGGGAGACACTTTGACTCCCCTCAAGAGTCCTTAACCAAAGGCACTGACTGATGAATGGGAAGGTTCACCAGGTCACCATTTGAGGACGTCTGCTTTGATGAAATACTCAAACTTTTGAGACAGAAAGGCAGTTGGTTTTCTGATCCCCTTTGAGAGATGAGTCAACGTTCCTTGAGGCTTTCGGACCTGGCCCAGCTACAAGTTGGTTAGTCCCCCCAGCGTATGAGATGGTAGATCTCATCTCCCACTCGGCTTGGAAGGATCCGGATGTCACTGAGCCTATGCCCAAAAATCCGGACAAATACCTTGTTGCACCCAAGGTTAATGCTCATTGAAGCAAGGGTTCCCAGTAAATGCTATGGTAGCCACCAAGAAAGAACTCGTGGAACCTAGTCCTTCTGTGCAGCTCCCAAACAAAGTCCAGGATGTTGGACAGATTTAGGACCCATGTCTATGCTTCGGTGTCCTTTGCCCTCAGGTCATTGAATTATCTGGCACATATTACAAGATTTCAGAGGGAATTGACCTAACAGTTTTCCAGTACCCTCTCAGGGTCCATGTCTGCAAAGGGCAAGAAGATAATATATTTGCAATTGGTCACCCTCCAGACCCTGTCTAATGCTTCCATGCGATAGATTTCTCATGCCTCAGAGGGAGTTTCTAGAGCTGTGTGTTCAGGAATAGCCATTAGAAAGCACACCTGGATTAGCCTTTGTGATTTTGCTAAGCCCTTCAAGTCTTCATTCTTCAGTGCCCCTTTTGATAGATTAACCTTACATGGCCCTAAGGTGAAAGAGAGCCTCTGTAGGAGCGATTGAGATTTGCGGTGGGAATCCATTTTTCTACCCCTCAAATGACCTTCTCCCAGAGCCTGAGAGGTGGCAGAAAGGTGTGGTTCAGAAAGATGCAAGGATGTCCTTCAAGGATGCATCTGCAGTCCTAACATATGGGTTGTCCTGCCTCAGGCAGCCCTTCGGTCGGCCAGATTCCAAAGTCTGGGTCTGGCCTCGGCTGATGTCGCACTCACCCGACGTCATAGCTGCTGGGGTATAAAGGCATCAGCCGACGCCATTTTCCTCAGACTTTCTTGCCGCGCGGTGCCCGAAGCAGAAGCTGTTCGCAAGTGCCGGTCGGTCAGATCCAGTGATTTCTACTACCGAAGACTTCTAAAAAAGCTAAGTACCCCGTTGGGGACTCTTTCTTGCCTCAGCCGATGTCAGACAAAGTAAATAATTGTTTAACTTGTGGGAAACAAATACCTCATAAGGATTTCCACTCTTAATGCCTTCCTTGCTTAGGCCCAGACCACGACGTATCAGCTTGTTTAGCCTGTGCTTCCTTCAACCGACGGACACTTAGACGTCAGTCGGAGTTTGCAGAAGAGTTTTTTGGTCCCGCTTTTGCATATAAGATGCCGTCGGAGACTCCGACTACACAATTAGCTAAAAAGCGCAAGGAAAAGGACCGACACTCGCGGCCCGCGGTTTCGGCTGAAACCACGGTTAGGCCTACCGCGAGTGTCTCGGTTTCGGCTGAAACAGAGTCCTCAGTTCTCCCTTCGGCCGAAAGCATGCCTCCGTTAACCGAGGCCACACAAGCCATGGCTGAATCGGCTACAGATATTACTGCTGCAGAAGCAGGCACCCAGGATTTGTCAGACACTATTCCTTTAGACATCTCTACTCCTGCACGTGGGGCTGCTAGACCCCCTGCTTCTATGTCTATCAAGGCCTTTTCCAGGGCTAAAGCAGCCAAAATTTCCAAGACCTTACCTACTAAAGCTCCCTCTCACAAGCCTACTTCTAGTTCCCAGATACTCAGCCTTGCTGAGGACCTTATTTCTTTGATCAGGGGATCCCAACCTCACCCAGACAGGGCCTCTCAACCCCCTCCAGATAAGAGGCCTAGGACTGAACCCCCTGAACTTTTATCTTCAGACTATTCCTCGGATGGCTCAGATTGATCTGACCATCAGGAAGGCCCATATTCACCTTATGAGGATTCTGATGCAGAAGACTCCATTCCTTCTGCTTCTCCTCCTGAAGAATTTTCTTTTGGGGAAACCCTACCCTCAATGAGGGAACACTTCCAATGGCAGGGCCAGGATTTTTCAGATTCAAGGAAAAGGCTAAGGACTTTTTTACACTTAATACCTCCTGTACTATCAGTTGTTGATGATGCATATAATGATGCCAGTACTGCCCCTGATTCTCTTCCTCCGGCCCCTGCCAAGCCTGACAGATATTACAGGGTCCCGGACTCTCACTACCACTTGTATAAGGCTCATGTTGCAGACCCAGAAACCATTTCTCAGGGCCCTAAAGGTGTTGCAGCTGCCTCTGCCAAAAACCCTCTTCCCTCTGAAAGGGAATCTAGAGCATTAGAGAGATGGGGCAAAAAGGTTTATACATCTGCTACTCTTTCTGCCAGGGCCTTAAACTGTCAATTTCACATGATACAGTACCAGGAATTTTTGTTAGACCAGCTAAATAAAAAACTGTCCTCTCCTGAACCTATAGACCGTAAGTCCCTTCAGGATTTGGTACATAACTCTCAGCAGGTCAGTAATCATTTTTTAAAATGTGGCTATGATGCACTGGAGGCTTCTTTTAGATCAGCTATGACTGGAGCAGTGATTCGAAGGCATGCATGGTTAAAAGAGCAATAATTACCAGACCATGTTAAGTCAAAACTCCTAGATGCTCCTATGGAGAAACAAAGTTTGTTTGGCTCCCCTGCACAGGAGGTTCTAAAGAAAGTGGAAGACAAAGCAAAATCTGTCCAAACAGTCAAGGATTTTTTGCAGGTCCAACCTCCGAGGTTTAGCAGAAATTGGCCCTCAAAGAATTGGTCCTTTCCAGACACCTCCAGAGCACAGAGAGGCAGAAATAGACGCCCAAGAGGCAGAAGTCAATCAAGAGGTGCGTACAGGGGTCGTCAATGGCAACCTGCCAACCAGAGAAGTGCTGCCACAGCTGCGACTACTACCACTTCCACAGGACAAACACAATGACTTGGCTCTGATTCCGCCTACCAGGGAACAACTGGAAGCACCCTTGGGCGGAAAGTTAGCTTTATTTTCAGAAAACTGGCATTGCATTACAGGAGACAAATGGACTTTACAAACAATAGACAAGGGCTACAGGTTTCACTTCCACACTCTACCAAAAAAGAGAGGAATGCCAAACCTTCCACCAAGCCAAAAAGCAGAGGCTCTAAAACAAATCATCAGCTTACTAAGGATGAGAGCAATAGAAAAGGTACCATCTATGGAACAAGGCCAAGGATTTTACTCCAGACTATTCCTTGCACTAAGAAAGGAAAATCACTGGAGACCTATTCTCGACTTGTCCGCACTGAACACATACCTCATTGTTCCAAAATTCAAAATGCTGACCCTCCAGCAACTTCTTCCCATGTTGGGCAAGGAGTCTTGGCTGGAGACTCTAGATCTCAAGGAGGCATACCTGCACGTCCCTATACGACCAGATTGCAGAAGACACCTCAGATTTCTTGCAGGATCAGAGCATTATCAATTCTCAGCATTGCCCTTTGGCTTATCTACTGCGCCCAGAGTATTCACGAAATGCCTGGCATCAGTAATTGCTCATTGCAGGCTTCAGGGAATTCAAATTTACCCTTACCTGGACGACTGCCTAATACAAGCGGACAACAAGACAAAATTAATAAAGGATTTGGCCAATGTCATACAACTGTTGCAAGCCTTGGGATACACAGTCAACATTCAAAAGTCAAGGCTAGTACCATCCCAAAGGATAACATTTTTGGGTGCAGACCTGGATACAACAACTCAGATGGCTTTTCTCACAGAGGAAAAACAAAAGCAACTACCAGTCTATTTCATGGCATTAACAACACAAACTCAGCTTACTGCAAGGAAAGTCCTGCAAGCCCTGGGTTACATGGCATCCTGCATAATATTGATCCCGCATGCCAGGCTGCATATGAGAAAGTTACAATGGTACCTAAGGAATGTATGGTCTCAACACAAGCACAGTCTAGAAGCCTTGATACCAATTATTCCATGCCTGAAAAAAGAATTCCTGTGGTGGGCTCAGGCCTGTCAGATAAACAGAGGATTGCCTTTCCACAAACCACATCCAAGCCAGACCATCACCACGGACGCCTCAGACCTAGGCTGGGGGGCACACATGGAAGACAAGTGTATACAAGGCCTATGGTCCCAAGACCAGCTGAATCTACACACAAATCTAAAGGAGATGCTGGCAGTGAAACATGCAATCGAGGCATTCAGACCATTCCTCCAACAAGGACACCTGCTGATAAGGACGGACAATACCACAGTCATGTGGTACATCAACAAACAGGGAGGTACACACTCATACCCTCTATGCTGGATGGCAATGGACCTCTGGAATTTGGCCCTGAATCTCAACCTTCAACTGCAGGCCAGATTTGTACCAGGAAAAGAAAACTCACTAGCAGACACCTTAAGCAGAACTACCACGGATGCTCACGAATGGATGCTGCATCCAGATATCTTCAAAACCATAACAAAGAAATGGGGAATGCCAGAGATAGACCTGTTCGCCTCTCCACACAACCACTAATTGAAGAAATTCTGCTCAAGAGTATACCACCCACTTGCCTGGAGGGTGGACTCTCTTTCTTTCAGCTGGAAGAAATTGACAGCATATGCATTTCCACCTCTTCCTTTGATGTACAAAGTCCTATTGAAGATCAGAGAGGAACAGCCAAAGGTAATTCTGATAGCTCCAGACTGGCCAAGACAACATTGGTACCCGCTTCTGAGAAGCATGTCTCGGGCACACTCATGGCCTCTACCTCTATGTCCCTTACTTCTAACGCAGAACAACTACAAGACCCTGCATCCAAACTTGAAAACACTGCAGCTAACTGCTTGGAATATTGCATAAAACAAAATCAACCAGATTTATCTCAGAGGGTTAAGGACATTATCCTGGAGGCTCGCAGACCCTCCACAAGGAAAACATATTCAGCCAAATGGAAAAGATTCCTCATTTGGAGTGCAGCAAAGGAGAAAATGTCTCATTGGCAAACATAGCACACATCCTGGAATACTTAGCAGAACTGTTCCACAATGGCCTGTCCTACTCCTCCATTAAGATTCATGCATCAGCAATTTCAGCAGAGTACAACATGGATCCACCTGTCTTCTCTCATCCTCTACTCAGGCAGTTCTTGAGAGGAATCAAAACGTAAAGCCTCCAAGGAAACCACCTCTGCCTGCATGGGATCTCAACTTTGTGCTGGAAAAATTAACACTTCCCCCTTTTGAACCAGCAGCAACAGCAGACTTACAGTTCTTATCTTGGAAAACTGCATTCCTGCTAGCAATCACTTCAGCAAGAAGGGTATCTGAGTTACAGGCATTAATGGCAGTACAGCCTTTCCTTATCTTCCATCAGGATAGAGTGTCTCTGAGAACCAATCCTACTTTTATGCCAAAGGTGGTCTCCAGGGTATCCTTGAACCAAGCTATACATTTACCTACATTCTTCCCCAACCCACAGAACAGGGGGGAAAGACTACTACACACCTTGGATGTGCACAGACAACTACGCTACTATCTGGACAGAACTAAGGCCAGCAGAAAAACTGACCAGGTTCTGGTAGCATATGTAACAGGAGTGCAAGGAAAAGCAATTTCAAAACAGACAATCTCAAAATGGATAGGAAATTGCATTAGATTCTGCTACTCTTTTCATGGAAAGACAACTCCCGAAAATATCAGGCCTCACTCCACAAGAGCTACAGCCACCACTACAGGTTTCCTACGAGGAGTGGCTACCAAAGACATTTTAGAAGCTGCTACTTGGAGCTCCGTGCATACATTTGCCAAGCATTATAATCTTCCTTTATACTCCAGATCCCGAGCAGGTTTTGCAACTGCTGTTTTGCAAGGGATCTTAACTACACCATCATTATTTTAGTGCCTCCTCCCCCAGTTTGGCTATGGTATTCTACCCATATGTTAGGACTGCAGATGCATCCTTGAAGGACATAGTACAGTTTTGTACCTACCATAAATGTAGATGTCCGATAGGTATGCATCTGCAGTCAGGATTACCCACCCTCCTTCCCTCTGTGGTATTCCTAGGGTACTTACCCCTCTTTTAGCTAGCTGGGGGAATCTATTATGGTGTATTTGTTTGTATGTATATATGTATATATATTTTGCTCTCTACTGTTTGGAATTATCTGCATTTATCCAAATTTAGCCTTCCTAGAGGGCACCTGGCATCTGGGGCAAGAAACACTGAGGAAAATGGCGTCGGCTGATGCCTTTATACCCCAGCAGCTATGACGTCGGGTGAAGTGCGACATCAGCCGAGGCCAGACCCAGACTTTGGAATCCGGCCGACCGAAGGGCTGCCTGAGGCAGGACAACCCATATGTTAGGACTGCAGATGCATACCTATCGGACATCTACATTTATGGTAGGTACAAAACTGTACTTTCTTTCCAGGACTCCTATGGAGAAAGATCCTCTTGCGGCAGAGGGGGAAACTCTAATGGAAGGCGCCTCCCCTGTGGCAGAGATGGCCCACAACATCAAGGCTTTAGATGTCCCTTCAGTGAGAAGCCCTTTCAGTGTAGGCAGTGAAGGGTTACACAACTGCCGCTCTCTGGAGGCAGTCGGGGGTTGTTTATGGATAGCCATTACCAAAGATACTTGGGTGCAGCATTTAATATCCAGAGGTCATTACATACCATTCCCTTCTACTCCCAAAACGCAACAAAATAATTTCCAGTGTTCCACCCAGTGAGAGGAAAGCAGCAAACATAGAAATAGAAGAGCTGCTGAGAAAAAAGGTCATCCATTTCTAGCACTTTTACTTCTTATCTTTTGCATAATTTACCTGTTGTCATCCCAGGTTGGTTTACCTTTTGTTTTCTATGTACAAGGGATTACCTTCTTCCCAGCTATCATTAGGAAGGTGATAAGAGCATTCATGTGGCCCTTGATCCATACTTCCGTGTCCCAGTTGAAGTAAAGTTCTTTAGTAAACTCCACCTTGTTCTGTATCAACTTTCTTAGTGTACTTTGTAGATTTTCTTTAAACATGTAGAGCTCCTTTTTTCATTAAACATTTGGAGGTCCCTTTCATGGCTTAAAATTTAACTGCCTCCAGGGAATCCTTTAATTAAATGTTTCACACTCAAGTGAGTTACAGTGATTTTAGAGAAAATGATGCTGAACCTTTCAAAGTCACACCTGTCCCCACCCCAGCTGGTTGCATTCACTTACTTCAGTCTCGACAACATTAATTGCCATTCTTGTCTACAAGTGGATTGAATACTATCTTTAAAGACAGAATTCTTCAGCAGTTTCCTCTCCCTTAAGCTTGAAAACCAAATGACTAGTGGACGCAGCAATTCCAGTGGTGCCCTAAGCCAAAGTGTATAATAGGATGACATAGTGGGCGGTCAGGGTCCAGTGGTCTCAGAATTCAGACCCTGTGTTATTCTGAATCAGAATATCCAGATCCTGCAAATGTCTTCAATATTTGAATGGATAACAACATTTTTCAGTGTGGAATAACTTCCTGTTGCTCACATCCATGGTCTCAGTTGCCACAGAAATGTCTACCCTGGGGTGAGGGACATTATAATATACAGGTAGTTCAGGATGACTGAATATTATTACCAGGTTTTAATCTACCTAGGAAGTCCCAAGAATCGTACAACATGTAAGACTTTGGGTTTAGGATTGGTTTCAGCAAATTGTCAATAATTACCGCAGAAGGGTGTGTCTTGGAGCCTGAGGCAGACACAGTAGGTCTAAAGGGGGGATTAATTAGATTCTTGTGAATTTGTGGGGTACCAAATATGGTTGGTATAGATGGATTGGGGGGTTTCAAAAAATTATGCATTTCTCTATCAAAAGCATGTTGTAATAAGCCATCCTCAGTGTAACAGTCAATTTTATAATAAGAAAGATGGACTTCATTTAAGGATGCTGGAGTATAGTAACCTTGTCACATATGACTTTCAGCATTTCTCCTGTGTAATTCAAGTTGTCAAATACAACCCAGATGGAATGATTTTTCTTAATATCTTCTAACAACTGATATTCTTTCTTATCCAGGTTATATTTCTTTTCTCCTTTCCCTGAGCGTAATATTTGTACAGTTCTTTTTCACATACATTTGCAAATACTTGAACTATCGTGTTAGGTGTGGGCATAGCTATACTTTTCTTCCTGAGTACATTGTTGTCACTCTGAAGTGAAGTTCCTTCAAATTGTATCCCAAAATTTAATTTTCTAATAAACAATTTAAATTCAGTCAGAGAAGGCACAGGAACAAATGTGAATCCTTTTTCGAATAAAGAAAAATATTGCTATGTAAAATTCAGTGTGCTATAATTATGTATAATGAAATTATTTTTGGTTACAATGTTAGGGTACTCAGTAGGATTAATTCCATGACCAAATGCTGGATCTGTCTCTGGTGGTCCCTGATGTTCATCGTGTTACACTGCTGCAGTCATCACACTTGGGTTATCTGCCGTCAGGCGGTCCCGCAGTCGGCCCAAGTTCCAAAGTCTTGGTCCGGCATCGGTTGCTGTCGCTTCTTCCCTGACGTCAGTGCGACAGGGATATAAAAGAGGCAGCCGACGCCATTTTCTTCAGTTTTTCTTGCCCCAGATGTCAGGTGCCCCCAAATAGGAAGGCAATACATAATCCTAAGTAAATTACATAAGTAGAAAACAATAGCTACAGCTGCAAGCAAATACACCATATAGAAATACATCTTAAGAGATTGTATAAACAGGCAGCTATAGATAAAACCCAGGTAAAAAGAGGGGAAGGTGGGAGGGTAACCTGGACTGCAGCAGTGTGAACACTCGAACATCTACATTTATGGTAGGTACAAAACTGTACTATGTTCATCGTGTTACACTGCTGCAGTCATCACACTTGGGTTGAATCCCAATGCTAAGGCTGGGCAGTTGGTACTAAACAGGGTTTGGAGAAGCTAGCAGGCCCTGAAAAACTGCAGTGGCAAAGCCAGCTCTGGTTTTTGAGTATAGAGGTAAGTGGTAGTGCTTTGTGAAGGTGTGCACTGAACTCCAAGTTGCAGCTTCCAAAATATCCTTGGTTGGTACCCCTCTGAGGAAGGCTGCTGATGTTGCTGTAGCCCTGGTGGAAAGAGGCCTAATGTTACCAGGTACAGGTTTCCCATGGTTGTGTGTAGCAGAAACGAATACAATGTCATATCCATTTTGAAATGGTCTGTTTTGATATAGGCTTTCCTTGAGATCCTGCAGCATAGGATACAAAGAGCTGATCAGATTTTCTGACAACCTTTGTTTTATCCAAGTAGAAACGTAATTGCCTGTGAATGTCCAAAGAGTGTAGGAGCCTTTCCCCTTTATTCTGGGGGTTTGGATAAAAGGTGGGCAAATGAATGGTTTGGTTGAGAGCCACACTGGATACTACCTTTGGCATAAAGGAAGGGTTAGTTCATAAAGAAACTCTGTCTTGATGAAAAATGATGAAAGGCTCCACTGCCATTAGGACCTGTAGCTCTGAGACTCTTCGTGCTGAAGTTATTGCTAGCAGCAGGGCAGTTTTCCATGATAAAAATTGTAAATCAGCTGAAAAAGCTGGCTCGAAGGGCGGTAGTGTAAGTTTTTCCAAAACAAAATTGAGGTCCCAAGTTGGGGTTGGTGCTCTTCAGGGCGGTCTTATGTTCTTAGCCCCTCTGAGGTACTGTCTTAATAATGGATGTGAAAAAATAGGAGGATCCGTGTTGTAATGAGCTGAAATAGCTGGAGCGTAGATCTTTATAGATGAAAAGGAAAGGCCTTTGTGCAACATCTCAGTTAAATATTGCAGAATCTGAGGAATATTTGGGACAAGAGGATTTTGGCCTTTAGCCTGGTTCCAGGTGCAGAATCTTTTCCATTTGTCTGAGTAGGTTTTCCTGGTGCTGGGTCTCCTGGCCTCCAGAATGACATCCATAACAGCTGTAGAGAGAAGTGTTGACTGGTTGTTTAGATAATATGCCATGCAGCCAGATTTAAAGTCTTGAGCTGGCTGTGTAGAATCTGATTGCTTTGCTGAGTCAGCAGGTGAGGAATTTGAGGTAATATCCATGGTGGGCTTTAAGCCATGTTCCTTAATATTGGATACCAGTGTTGGCGTGGCCAGTCTGGAGCAATGAGTATCATTTGTGGCCTCTCCAATCTGGCTTTTAGCAGCACCTTTGCCAGAAGAGGCAGTGGAGGAAAGGCATACACTGTTAGTGTTTTCCAACTGAATGAGAGGGCATCCACTTTCCAAGCTAGAGTGTGGTATGTCCTTGTGCAAAACTTTCGCAGTTGGTAGTTTTGGGGGGAGGCAAACAGATCTATGTCTGGGCTCCCCCATTTTTGAGTTATCATTGTGAATGATTGTGGGTCTAGTTTCCACTCGTGAGGATCCATGATATTTCTGCTTAGTTTGTCTGCCAATGTATTTTTCTTTCCCGGCAGGAATTGTACTTGTAGTTGAACTTGGTAGGTCAGTGCTGTGTTCCACAAGGTCATTGCTTGCCTGCATAGGGGGTAGGAATGTGTGCCCCCTTCTTTGTTTATGTACCACATCACTGTGGTGTTGTCCATCTTTATTAGAAGTTGTCCTGGATGTAGGAGGTCCTTGAAAGCTGTTAGGGCATTTTGTACAGCTAGCATCTCTTTTTGATTGATGTGGAGATGCATTTGATCTGCAGACCATTTGCCCTGAATACACTGTCCTGCCATGTGTGCACCCCAGGCGGAATCCGATGCATCTGTTGTCATTGTTTGCCTGGCTGTGGGCAAGGTGAAAGGCTGAACCTTGTTGAGGTGACATGCCTGAGCCCACCATAGAAACTCCTGTTGAAGGCAGGGAATTAGTGGTATTATTGGTACCAAGCTGTGGCTGTGTTGAGTCCATACGCTTTTCAGGTACCATTGTAATTTCCTCATATGCAGTTTGGCATATGGTATTAGTAGTATGCAAGATGCCATGAATCCCAAGGCCTGCAGAATTTTTCTTGCAGGGAGTTGGGTCTTTGTTGCCATCATTTTGAAGTATTGAGTCTTGTCCTTGCTTGTTTGGCGTGAGATAAGCCATCTGGGCCGTTGTATTTAAGCTGGCACACAGGAATATTATGTCTTGTGAGGGCACTAGTTTTGACTTCTTTTCGTTTACTGTGTACCCTAGGCAACTTAGTAGGTTTTTTTACAAACGCCAGATGTTTTAAAAGAATGTCCTTGCTGTCTGCTTGAATAAGGCAGTTGTCTAGGTATGGATATATTTGGATTCCTCTGTGTCTGCAGTATGCAATTACTGGTGCAAGGCATTTTGTGAAGACCCTGGGCGCAGTAGATAAGCCAAAGGGCAGTGCAGAGAATTGGTAATGAGTTGTACCTGCTATAAATCGGAGGTATCTTCTGCAATTTTGTCTGATAGGGACATGCAGGTATGCCTCCTTGAGGTCCAACGTTACTAGCCAAGCCTTCTTGCCCAGCATGGGAAGAAGTTGCTGTAGTGTGAGCATCTTGAATTTGGGTACTTCCAGGTATGTGTTTAGAACTGAAAGGTCCAGAATGGGTCTCCAGGCTTTGTCCTTTCGGGGAACCAGAAAGAGTCTTGAGTAAAACCCTTGTCCTTGCTCCTGTGTAGGAACCTGTTGAATGGCTGTCATGTCCATGAGTGCTGTAATTTGTCTTTGAGCCTCTTCCCGTTGATTTGATGGCAGGTTTGGCATTCCTTTTATCCTTGTTAAAGTGTGAAAGCGGAACCTGTATCCGTGAGTTACAATATTTAGGACCCATTTGTCTTTTGTGATGATGTGCCAATTGTCTGCAAAAAGTGCATGTTTTCCTCCCAAGGGAGCTGCCAGGAGTGATTTGCTTGGCAGTCTGAAGGGTAGGTCATTGTGATTGCCTTCTGATAGTTTGAGACCTGTTTTCTCCTCCTTTGTGGGTTGTGGCACCCCATTGTCATGGCTTGTAAGAGCCTTGTGGCTGACCTCTGCCCCTTGGGCATCTGTATTTGCCCCTCTGAGGTCTGTCAGAAGTTGGAAAGGACCAGTTTTTGGTTGTCCAATTTCTGCTGAAATGAGGGGGCTGGACCTGTAAAAAATCCTTGACCGTCTGCATAGATTTTGCCTTATCCTCCATTTTCTTTAGAACCTCTTCTGCTTTCACACCAAATAAAACATCCTGCTGTAAGGGTGCATCCAATAACTTTGCTTTAACATGATCAGGTAAAGTTTGTTCTGTTAACTAAGCATACCTACGAATGACAGACCCTGTTACAGCTGCTCTGCAAGAAACCTCCAATTAATCAAATCCACATTGCAAAGTATGTTTTCCTACTTGTTCTGCTGCATGCAACAAATCTTGCATTTTCTTGTAATCAGGTTGCTCTGTATGAGTGCTCATTTTTTGTTTTAATTGAGACATCAAATATTGTTGATATTTCAGCATGTGAAATTGACAATTTAAGGCCCTCATAGCTAGAGTAGCTGAGGTATATACTTTCTTTCCCCATCTGTCTAGTGCTCTAGAATCTCTTTCAGACGGTACAGGATTTTTAGCACTAGAGGCCTTAACCCCTTTGGGACCCTGGGAAATGGTTTCTGGGTCAGCAACAGGGCTTTTATATAGGAATTTATGTGAGTCAGGGACTCTGTAGTATCTGTCTGGTTTGGCTGGTGCAGGAGGTAATGAATCTGGGTTAAGGCTAGATTCTGAATAAACATCATCCACAATGTCTAACACAAGTGGAATAGCAAGGGGTCTGTGCTGGGGTAGTAAGAGGAACTCTCGGAGCCTTTTCTTAGAATCAGAGTAATCGTGGCCTTCCCAGTGGAAATGTTCCCTCATGGTATGTAAAGTTTCCCCAAAAGAGTAGTCTTCTGGGGGAGATGCTGAAGGAATAGACGCTTCAGCATCAGAGTCTTCATAAGGGGGAAAAGAGTACTCCTGTTCCTCAGAAGAATCTGAGGTAATGGAAACTGGTCAGAGGAAGTGTAGTCCTCCTCCTGTCTAGGCCTTTTGTCAGGTGGGGGATGGGAACCCCTGATTAGGGTAATTAAGTCTTCGGCCATCTTAAGCATCTGTTTCTTAGGCATGGGGCCTTGCACTGGAGACTGCTGTACAGGCTTCCTTACTTTTAATGGAGTTTTCAGTTTTGCAAAGGATTTAATAGTAAGTGTAGTCGGTCTGAAGACACCTTCAGCAACTGATGGGCTTTCAACTGCACCGGAATCCGTATCAGCCATGGAGTCGGAAGGGCCTAAAGATAAATGTTCTGGAGGCCCTGCAATCTCTGCTTGGGAGTTGGATGCAAGCTGGAGTTCTAAATCAGCGGTCGTCAGGGGCTGCGTAGGCACCTCACTGAAAACCAGAGAACCGGCGACTGGCCTAGCAGAGGCCTCGGTGTCTGGTTTGGGTCTCGGCTGCCTATCCTTATCTTTGCGCTTTTTATGCATCCCAGTCGTCGGTTGCTCTGACGGCATGGTATAATTAAATTTTCTACCAAAATAATGTTGGGCGAAATCAAACCGACGTTTAATAGTTGTTAAACCTAGCACAAAACCGACACCCTGTGACATCGTGGTCTGGGCCTAGGCAAGGGATACAATAAGAATGAAAATCCTTATGAGGTATTTGCTTCCCACAAGAAATGCAATTATTAACTTTTTCTGACGTCGGACTGAGGCAAGAAAAGGTTCCTCAATGGGGTACTTAGCTTTATTGAAGACTTCGGTCTGAAATTCGATTTGAAAATCTCAGGAGTCGGCCGACCGGCACATGCAAACTGCTTCTGCTTCGGGCACCGCGCGAACACTCGAACATCTACATTTATGGTAGGTACAAAACTGTACTTTCTTCCCCCTTATACTCTGAGTTGGACCACATATGTGTTTCCTCCCCCATTTTGGATATACAGGCATCTCTCTGTTTTCCTGGGGAGTAGGATTTTTGCTCTTCAACCTCTCTGACGACGAGTGATGTAAGAAAGAAGAGTGTAATCTTGCTTGGAAGTTAAGACACAGCTGCAAGATGAACCTTAGGAGGAGCTCAGCTTGTTATTAGAATTTTCAATGTTGAATGGACCAGTGCTAATTACAAAGAGAGCTATTTTTTTTTTATTCTTTTCAAAGAGGAAGGTTTATAAGAGTTTGATGAAAAAATGTCTAAGTTTACCATATCCACATGGCTGTCTGTCTGTGTGCAGTTTTGCCATAAGCATAACCGGTCTCTTCAGTACCTAATCCAAGAACAAAAACACAGAGTAAAAAGCTCAGTGGTAAAAATGCATAAAATGCCTAAAACAGCTGAACTTGTGGTTTAAAATAAAAATGGTTAATGATTTTCTAACGGTTACATTAGATATTAAATCACTTTTCACAGTAATACCAAATGATTATGATATTTCTGTGATTAGACGAATCTTATGTAGACATCAGTATGGTTCAGGAAGGCAAACTGAAACCATCTGTGAAATGTTAAGTACAGTGTTGGAAAATGTATTTATTTTGACAGGAGGTATTTTCATCAGATTTCGTAGCGAACACCTATGCATCCCTGGTTTTGGATGATTGACAACATATACTCTTGTTCTGATTATTATACTAGGAAAGTGCTGTTCTTTACAAGATTTGTCGAGGATGTATTTTTTTATATGGGATGGTAATGAGAATGAATTGATCACATTTGTTGAACATTTAAATCACACCGCTGCATTTTTAAATTTTGTATGCATTGTTCTTCTATTCAATTAGAATTTTTGGATGTTCTTATTAAATATGAAGGACAGGGCTTACATACTTCAGTTTTTAAGAAAAATGTACAGAGAAATAAATATTTGCATAGAAAAAGTAAGGCCCAGGTAACATGTATCAGTAGACTCAATACCAATGACCTAGATTGCATGAGACAGGTAGATGAAACTATACAGGCGTTTATTGAAAGGAGATTCGAGGAAGAAATGCTAGCTAAAGTTAAAAATGATGTACTTGAAAATAGGGACTCGTTGGCTAGACCCTTTTTTAATGAGGTGCCTAGTGAAATTACTAGGGTGAAAAATATGAATCAACAAGGTATTGTTTGCTATGTTACTACGTATAGTAGATGTACCCCTGGCATTAAAAAAGTGGTGTCTGATAATTGGGCAATTCTTAGGACTCTACCTGATCTTAGAATTATTAATGAGAGACCGTTATTTACATATCGGGACTGTATGAATATGAGGAGCAGGTTATGTTATAAGGATATGAAGGATGACACTGATAGAACTAGAGCAATGAAACAAGGCACTTTTATGTGTTTCAGTTGTTGCTGCTGCTCTTTTATAGAAAAAAGTAATAGTTTCACACATCCTAGAACCGGTACAACTTTTACTTTTAGATGTTATGCCACTTGCAACAGTTGTAATATTATCTGTCTTGCAACTTGTACAAAACGTACAAGTTTTTTTGTTGGCAAATCATCTCGACACCTAAAGGATAGAATTATTGAACATAATGCTGATATTAGGCAAGGATTATGAGTAACTCTCTTGCAAAACATATAGCAGAAAATACTACACATAATTTTAAATTCAGGGTTATTGAACTTTTAGTGAAATCAGTGAGAAGGGGTGATGTAAATACTAAGTTAGAAAATAAAGAACTTAATTGGATTTTACGGTTGCGAGCAGATCATATACCTGGTATAAATCAAGCTGTTTCTATCAAGCCTGTACTTAAGGTAAAGCAAGCCACTTTATAAAGAATATATTTTATGGCTATTGTTTTTTTTATGGCTATTTGATATGAATTATACAGTTTTGATATCTGTGTTTTCTATATACATATAATGTTTTTATATGATATGACTAAAATGTTTGAATTGTTTTTTATCTTGATTCTGTTGGCTGTGTAATTATTAACTTTTGTGGTTTAAAAGGTGTGTTATTTGAACTGTGTGTGTTGTCAGCACTAAGGAGGGGTATCTTATACCTGAAAGCTTTGCGTTTTCTTGGATATTAAAACTATTTCATGTTTTACGTTAGTGTCAGTGGTTTATTCTTGGCACTGTACAGTACCTGAGGCATAGTTCCATCACAACAGCTTCTACAGATGCAGCAGCTACGTGGTGTTCACTCAACACTTTCACAAGGCACTTGTATGCTGAATGTGATGTCCAGCTCAAGGTGTTTCTGTGGGTCTACTGTTCTGTAGTGAAATAGTCTCTTGTGGAAATCCACCCATAAGGATTTGTTTGGGACTTTCTCTTGCTGTTTTGGAGGTTACTATTCCTGTTAAACACAAACATTATGTAGTTACCCTAAAGACAGAATTGTTAAGAGAAAATTAATCCTCTGTGAATGCAGGACTGAGGGAGACAGAAATTAGGACCACTCAGCAGGTAAAGCCTGCTTAGACTGCCAGACACCCACCTGTTATTCCATAATGCTTAACAGGGACGAACTTGTCTAGATCTCCAATGTGAAGCTGTTCTGTCTCGCTGTTCATTCTTACAGATGGGTTTGGAGCCAATCCTTGGCTTCGAGTCGGCCTACTACAAAGCTCGAGGTCTTCAGACAGCTCGAGGCCAAGTACCTATCTCATGATGCACCTGGAGTTACCCCAGATCTAGTTTGCTGCTGCAATAGATCGGAGGTTCCTCGGCATAGCTCAGGCCAGTAAAAATTTAAAACAGACTTTTTTTCTAATAACTTTGTTATTTCTACCTTTTAGCTTTAGTTTCTATAGCATTTAAATCTTTATAGAGTGTATTCTTTGGTGTGCCTTTTCACATTTAGATATAGCTTTTGGCCTTCGTTTTTTTCTAAAGGCCTTTATACTTAGTGTAGTTATATAGTTCTTGTGTGCCTTTGATAAGTGATATTTTTGTCATAGTTTTTGATATTTAGAAGTGCTTAGATATCTAGTTAAAGTGTGTTGTGTGTGTGTGTGTGTGTGTGTGTGTGTGTTTAGCACTTTGTCACTGCATATTTAGCTCATAGTTTTTATCAGGACTTATTTAAATAGTTTGGGTGTGTCCTTATTATATTGTAGTAGTTTTTCAATTGATACTGTGCTGTTCATTATGGCTGACCACGATAGGGATAAACATCCTAAGTCAGGTTTCAAAAAATGTCCAAAATATGGACAGAAAATGTCTGTTACAGATAGCCATGTCAGCTGTGTATACTGTTTAGGAGCCTTGCACCTTCAGGAAAGTTACTCCATTTGTCATTCCTTCTCTTCTAGGGTCCTTCAGGAGAGAAAGAGAAAGCTGATTGATAGAGGACTAGTCAAACCGTCATTTCAGGAAGCTTTGAGTGACCAGGACAGGTCTAGTAAATCTTCAAAGTCTTCCAAGGCTTTTACTTCTTCGGAAGTTAAAAAATTAAAAAAAAAAACATCGACGTCGGCTCCACAGCCCTCGGAGCCAAGCGTCTTGTCCTTTCGAAGCCAGTCCCCAGTCCTGGAACTAGTATCCGAAGTGCCTAAATCGCCACTCCTGCAATCAGTACCTCCATCCAGCCATTCGTCTCAGTTCTCGATGAGCCTTTCCGATTTGAATGTGGATCCTGTGGTGCACAAGTTGTTACAGGCATCGGTGTCTTGCCATCTACTTCTTTTCCTCCTCCGAGCCATACCGGTCCTTCAGAGCCGGAGGAGTCAGACTTGATGATCGTTGAGCCTTCGGAGCCGACGCCTGTTCCATTGTCGTCAGTTCCATTTACTCGGACGTCCTTAGTGCCGATCGAGGAGTCTAGGAGCCGACACTCTCCACTCGGGTCCAGGAAGAACAGTCAGACTGACTTGTCGGTTCCGACTTTGCCTCTCTGTGCTTCGGCTCGGATGCGCTCGGCTCCTACCTTTGGTTCGGAGCCCACTGGCCTAGTGCCGGGGGGATTGGTTTCCTCAGATCCATCGGTTCCTTCTTATCGGAGTAGAGGTGCCTTCGAAGCCATGAGGAGAATTATGTCTCCTAAGACATCTACGATTTCAGGTCTGGCTACTTTCTCCCCAAAAGTGCCTGTGTCTGCTTTTGCTTCACAGATCCTTTCTAAGTGTAGAGACCCAGAGCCTCAGGAAACTCCATTGGGTGGCCCCTGATGTCCTTCAAGGATGCATCTGCAGTCCTTACATATGGGTTGTCCTGCCTTAGGCAGCCCTTCGGTCGGCCGGATTCCAAAGTCTGGGTCCGGTGTCAGCTGATGTCGCCCTTTCCCCGACATCAGAGCGCCTGGGGTATAAAAGAGTCAGCCAACGCCATCTTCCCCAGTCTTTCTTGCCGCGTGGTGCCCGAAGCAGAAGCAGTTCGCAAGTGCCGGTCGGTCAGCTCCTGTAAATTCAGCTACCAAAGACTTCAAAATGCTAAGTACCCCGTTGGGGACTCTTTCTTGCCTCAGCCGATGTCAGATCAGACGCTTAAAGTTAATAATTGCTTGACTTGTGGGGAAACAAATACCTCATAAGGATTTCCATTCCTACTGCCTCCCTTGCCTAGGCCCAGACCACGAAGTCTCGGCCTGTACTGCCTGTGCCTCCTTTAATCGACACACTCTTAGGCGTTGGTTGGAGTTTGCAGAGGAATTTTTTGGGGCTAGTTTCTCTTATAAAATGCCATCGGAGACTCCGACTTCTCATTTAACCAAAAAACGGAAGGACAAGGACCGACACACACGGTCCGTGGTTTCGGCTGAAACCACGCCTAGGCCTACCGCGAGTGTCTCGGTCACGGCTGTAACCGAGTCCTTGGTACTTCCGACTGTGGAAACGGTACAACCGACAGCCTCGGCCCCGGAGGCTTCTTCGGAATCGGTTATGGATTTACCCTCAGAAACCGGTGTTCAGGTAACTACCGACACCATTCCCTTAGACAAGTCTACCCCAGCACGTGGAGCAGCCGGACCCCCTGCATCCATGTCCATTAAAGCATTCACTAGGGCTAAAGCTGCTAAGCAACAGAAAACTCTGCCTCCCAAGACTATTTTTCAGGGATCCACTACAGTTTCACAGATACTCAGTTTGGCTGAGGATCTTATTTCCTTAATCAGGGGATCCCAGCCTCATCCGGACAGGGGCTCTCAACCCCCTCTAGACAAAAGGCCCAGGGCTGAGTCCGCTGATCCTCAGTCCTCTGATGAGGCCTCTGATGGCTCTGCTCTATCAGATTACCAGGAGGAGGCCTTCACGGCCTACAAGGATTCTGATGCAGAGGAATCCATTCCCTCTGCCTCCCCTCCTGAAGAGCTGTCCTTTGGGGAGACCCTTCACTCCATGAGAGAGCATTTCCAATGGCAGGGCCAGGAATTCTCCGATTCCAGGAAGAGATTAAGGACTTTTCTTCATTTACCTCAGCATAGACCTTTGGCTATTCCTCCTGTTTTAAGTGTTATTGATGATGTGTATTCTGAGTCTAGCACTACCCCTGACACTCTTCCTCCAGCTCCTGTTAAACCCGATAGGTACTACAGGGTCCCGGACTCGCATCATTTCCTTTACAAGGCCCACTCTGCTGACCCAGAAACTATTTCCCAGGGTCCTAAAGGGGTTGCAGCTGCCACTACTAAAAATCCACTCCCCTCTGAAAGGGAGTCCAGGGCTTTAGAGAGATGGGGTAAAAAAGTGTATACTACTTCCACTCTGTCTATGAGGGCTTTAAATTGTCAGTTTCATATGATACAGTACCAAGAGTATTTGTTGGATGAATTGCAGAAAAAGCTGTCTTCTCCTGAACCCCTAGACCGTAAGTCACTTCAGGATCTGGTACATAATTCACAACAGGTTAGCAACCATTTCTTGCAGTGTGGTTATGATGCATTGGAAGCTTCATGTAGGTCAGCAATGACAGGTGCAGTCATACGTAGACATGCTTGGCTGAAGGAACAATCTCTGCCAGATCATGTTAAGGCTAAGCTTCTGGATGCTCCACTGCTCAGGAGGTCTTAAAGAAATTTGAGGAAAAGGCTAAATCTGTGCAAACAGTCAAAGATTTCCTCCAGGTACAACCACCAAGATTCAGCAGAAATTGGCCTTCTAAGAATTGGTCCTTTCCGGAAGAGAGATATCAAAGAGGCAAGAACAGGCGTGCCAGAGGTAGAGGGCAAGCTAGAGGCTCCTACAGAGGACGTCAATGGCAGCCTCCTAACCAGCGAGGTAGTGCAGGACCAACAACTGCTGCACAAGGACAGACTCAATGACTTCACCTTGATCCCGCCAACCAGGGCTCAATTAGAAGCATCTTTGGGGAAAATTGTCTTTATTCTCAAGAAATTGGCACAGTATTACAAGGGACAAATGGACACTGCAAATAATAGACAAAGGATACAGGTTCCATTTCCATACATTACCAAAAAGAAAAGGAATGCCAAACCTGCCACCAAATCAAAGGGCAGAGGCTTTAAAACAAATTGCCAACCTATTGCAAATGAAAGCTATAGAAAAGGTCCCTCTCGCAGAACAGGGCCAAGGATTTTATTCCAGACTATTCCTTGTCCCAAGAAAAGAAAAACAATGGAGGCCTATTCTCGATTTGTCCGCACTCAATACTTATCTCATTGTGCCAAAATTCAAAATGCTGACCCTACAGCAAATCCTTCCCATGCTGGGCAAGGGGCCTTGGCTGGTAACTCTAGACCTCAAGGAGGCATACCTGCATGTCCTTATCAGACAAAGTTGCAGAAGACACCTCAGATTTCTTGCAGGTTCAGAGCATTATCAATTCTCAGCATTGCCCTTTGGCTTATCTACTGCGCCCAGAGTATTCACGAAATGCCTGGCATCAGTAATTGCACACTGCAGACTTCAGGGGATTCAAATATACCCGTATCTGGACAACTGCCTTATACAAGCGGACAGCCAACAAACTTTGGAAAAACATTTGAATTATGCCATCCGCCTTCTGCAGGCCTTGGGATACACAGTCAACATTCACAAGTCAAGACTTGTGCCATCCCAAAGAATAACTTTTCTGGGTGCGGAACTAGATACAACCACCCAAATGGCTTTTCTCTCAGAAGAAAAACAAAGACAACTACCGGATTACTTCACAAATCTGACAAAACAAACTCAGATGACTGCAAGGAAAATCCTGCAGGCCCTGGGTTACATGGCATCGTGCATTCTTCTGATTCCACAAGCAAGGCTGCATATGAGAAAACTACAATGGTACCTAAGGAGTTTATGGTCTCAGCACAATCACAGCCTAGAAACTTTGATACCACTCATTCCATGCCTTCAAAAGGAATTCCTGTGGTGGGCCCAAGCAAGCCAGTCAAACAGGGGTCTGCCTTTCAGCAAACCAGTAACCAGCCAAACCATTACCACGGACGCTTCAGACCATGGATGGGGAGCACACATGGAGGACAGATGCATCCAAGGACTATGGTCTCAGAAAGAATTGCGCATGCCCATAAACCAAAAGGAAATGCTGGCAGTGATTCATGCAATCGAGGCCTTCAGGCACTTTCTACATCAAGGCCACCTGCTAATAAGGACAGACAATACCACAGTTATGTGGTACATAAACAAGCAAGGAGGTACCCATTCCTACCCTCTTTGCAGTCTAGCAATGAATCTTTGGGAACTTTCCCTAAAACTCAATATAGAGCTGCAATCCCAGTTTGTGCCAGGAAAAGACAATATACTGGCGGACAGCATAAGCAGAAATACAATGGATCCACACGAATGGATGCTACACCCAGACATCTTCCTTCAGATAACACAATTTTGGGGAAGGCCGGACATAGATCTTTTTACCTCCCACCACAATCATCAGCTGAAGAAATTCTGTTCAAGGACATACCACCCACAAGCATGGAAAATGGACGCCCTCTCTTTCAGCTGGAATACTCTAACAGTGTATGCATTTCCACCTCTTCCACTAATGACCAGGGTCTTACTGAAAATCAGGACAGAGCAACCAAAAGTGATTCTAATAGCCCCGGACTGGCCAAGGCAGCACTGGTACCCACTGTTACGATGCCTGTCACACACAAAACCGTGGCCTCTACCACTATGGTCACTTCTTCTGACACAGCACAATTACAAAACTCTGCACTCCAGCCTGAAAACCCTGCAGCTGACAGCCTGGAGAATACCTTGACTCCTCACCAGGAAAAGCTATCCAAGAGAGTGAAGGATATCATCATGGAAGCTCGCAGACCTTCCACGAAAGGCATATTCAGCAAAATGGAAAAGATTCCACACTTGGAGCACCGCAAAGGGCCTAGATGCCACAGTAATGAGCATGGCACATATCCTGGAATACTTGGCAGAAATGCTCCACAATGGCCTTTCTTACTCTTCCATAAAAATTCATGCTTCAGCAATTTCAGCAGAATACAATACTGATCCACCTGTCTTCTCTCATCCTCTCCTAAGGCAGTTTCTAAGAGGAATTAAAAACATCAATCCTCCAAGAAAACCACCAGTGCCTACATGGGACCTTAACTTCATGTTGGAAAAGTTGACTCTACCTCCCTTTGAACCAGCAGCATCTTCAGAGTTACAGTTCCTGTCTTGGAAGACTGCCTTCCTTCTGGCCATAACCTCAGCAAGAAGAGTATCTGAATTGCAGGCACTCATGGCAGTACAACCATTTCTTATTTTTCATCAGGACAGAGTCTCCTTGAGAACCAATCCCTCATTCATGCCAAAGGTGGTATCCAGGGTCTCATTGAACCAAGCTATTCACCTGCCTACCTTCTTTCCAGATCCACAAAACAAGGGAGAAAAACTTCTGCATACCCTGGACATTCACAGATAGTTACGCTACTACTTGGACAAAACTAAGACTTTCAGAAAAACTGACCAGCTGTTGGTAGCATATGCTGCAGGCATCCAAGGCAAAGCAATTTCCAAACAGACAATTTCAAAATGGATAGGAAATTGCATTCGATTCTGCTACTCTTACCACGGAAAAACTGTGCCAGCTAACATCAGGCCTCATTCCATCAGAGCCACAGCCACCTCCACAGCCTTTTTAAGAGGGGTGGCTACCAAGGACATTTTAGAAGCTGCTACATGGAGCTCCGTGCATACTTTTTCCAAGCATTACAATTTGCCCTTATATTCCAGATCCAGAGCAGGCTTTGCTACGGCAGTCCTGCAGGGCATTTTAGCTACACCATCATTTTCTTAGATCCTACCACCCCCAGCTTGGCTATGGTATTCTACCCATATGTAAGGACTGCAGATGCATCCTTGAAGGACATAGTACAGTTTTGTACCTACCATAAATGTAGATGTCCGATAGGTATGCATCTGCAGTCAGGTTTTCCCTCCCCTCTGTGGTATTTCTTGGGTACTTATCCCTCTTATAGCTAGCTGGGGTTATCTATTATGGTGTATTTGTTTTTTATTACTGTGCATGTTTGGAATATTTTGCATTTCTCCAAATTTAGCCTTCCTTAGAGGGCACCTGGCATCTGGGGCAAGAAAAACTGAGGAAGATGGCGTTGGCTGACTCTTTTATACCCCAGGCGCTCTGACGTCGGGGAAAGGGCGACATCAGCCGACGCCGGACTCAGACTTTGGAATCCGGCCGACCGAAGGGCTGCCTGAGACAGGACAACCCATATGTAAGGACTGCAGATGCATACCTATCGGACATCTACATTTATGGTAGGTACAAAACTGTACTTTCTTCCGAGACCTCACCAGAAGTTCCCACTGATGAGGTTCCCAGGAAGAAAATCTGTAATAGGAAACATTTAGACTCCCCATAGAAGTCTCTCACATCCGATATCGACTTGGATGAATCAGAAGGGTTCCCCACAGTCCCCCTCTGAGGATATCTCATTTGCTGAGATATTAGAAATCCTTAGGCAGAGGGGTGACTGGCAGTCCACCACCCTACTGAAGACGAGTTATTTCTCTTGAAGGCTTTCGGGTCTCAACCCTCCACCTCTTCGGTGTCTCCGCCCTTCAATGAACTTATAGAGTTGGTCTCAGGAAGGGTGTAGAAGTCTCCAGACACCATGGAGCCTGTCCTCAGGAGGCTTAATAAATTTATTTCTGCCCCTAGGAAAAGTCCTTCCTTACCAAGTGAGTGCCAGTTGATGCCATGGTGGTGGCGTCAGCCACTAAAAAGGAGATTTTGGAAACTTCTTCCTCTATCCATTCTCCTAACAGAGATTCTAGGATCATGGATAGATATGGGAAGCACACTTACAGTTCAGCGACTTTTGCACTGCGTTCAATGAACTATCTCACTCATTTTACGAGACTGCAAAGAGAGCTAAAAGAGCTTGGAGATGCTTTCCAGGGTACAATAGCTGCAGGAGCTTCAGATAAAGTTTCCTCCCAGCTTGCTACCCTCAATTCCATAGTGAACTCATCTATGCGTCTCATTTCGTATGCAGCTGATGGAACGAGTAGGGCAGCGGGTACAGGAATTGCTCTTAGGAGACACTCCTGGATGCGCTTGTTTTCCTTCGCCTAGCCCTTTAAGTCATCCTTTGTCAACACCCCTTTTGATGGCTCATCCCTTTTCAGGCCTAAAGTAAAGGAAACTTTGACCAGGTGTAAACAGAAAGGAGAGACTCTGTCTGCCATCTGAGTCCGTTTTTCCACCCTTACTAGACCCTACCCCAAGGGTCAAAGGGGAGGAAAGATGTGGTTCCGAAAAGCCCAAGGAGCCTTTCAGGACACACATGTTGTAAACCCCCCTCCAGGGTCAGAGGAGGAGGCAATAATGGAAGACGCTGCCCTAGCGGCAGAGGGGGACCGCAAAACCAGGGCAACAGATATCAGTTCTTTGAGAAGCCCTACCAGTGCTCCTGAAAGGAGGCCCGATTGTCCTACCCTGGAGGCAGTGGGGGTCGCTTATCTTTGTATCCAGATGCGTGGCTCAAAATAACAAATGACAACTGGGTATAAAGTATAATTTCCGGAGGATATTTCATTCCTTTCGCCAAGCCCCTCCCCCCATTGACACTAAAAATCTCGGGCATTCCACCCAGTTACAGGGAACAGGCAACAGTAGAGGTCCAAACATTGCTAAGAAAAAGAGTCATCCAACCAGTCCCAGCAGACCAGATAGGATCCGGAACTTACTGAAGATTTTTTTTAGTTTCAAAAAAGACAGGGGACTGGAGACCTATTTCGGACCTCAGCATAATAAACAGATCGGTTAAAGAAAGAGAAGTTCCGGATGGTCACACTTCAGTCGATACTTCCCTTCTTAGGGAAAGACAATTGGATGTGCTCAATAGATCTCCAGGATGCGTGCTACCATGTAAATATGGCCAGACCATCCAGGGATTATCTGTGCTTCCTGCTGGTAGCCAGTCATCCAGGGATTATCTGTGCTTCCTGCTGGTAGCCAGTCATTACCAGTTTCGAGCCCTGCCCTGTGGTCTCACTACAGCCCCCAGAGTGTTCACCATATGTATGGCATTGTCCACGGCTCACCTGAGACGTTTAGGATTCCAGGTGTTTCAGTACCTAGACGATTGGCTCCCCACCACCAGGCATCAGCTTATACAAGCCAGGGACACCACTCTTTCTCTGCAGTGATCTGGGTATTACAATAAATTCAGGAAAATCTCCCTTGTCGCCATCGCAACATATCGTTTTAATCGGAGCAAAATTGGACACCACCACCACCACTCTGAAACTTCCAGCAGAAACAGTCTTACTACTCTGTCAGCATATTTGCAATATCATATCCAAAGATAAGGCTCCAGCATCAGAAGTACTAAAACTGTTAGGCATGATGGCAGCTGCAGTATTAGCGATACAGTTGGGTCGCATGCACATGCGGATTCTGCAATGGCTGTTATTCACTCAATGTTTTTACCAAGAGCTTCCAGTGTCTCATCTCATAATGATCACAAATACATACAAAAAGGATCTTCAGTGGTGGTTGACCTCTCTTCATGTAACGATATGTCGTCCTTTTGTTCTACTCCCACCAGTGACCACAGACACTTCCCAGATGGGGGGGGGGGGTATTTTCAGGGAAGAACAGCCCAAGGCACATGGACCAAACAGGAGACACATCTGCATGTCAATGTCCTGGAGATGAGAGCAGTACTTTTAGCGTCACAGTACTTCCAGGATTCTCTTCCTCTGGGAACTATAGCGATTCAGATGGACAACATGTCGGTAGTCTGGTACTTGAACAAACAAGGAGGTACCAGGTCCTACCCCCTTTGTTGTGAGGCCCTAAGAGTTTGGCAGTGGGCTACATCCACCCAGCAGCTTTCTGTTAACAACGTACATCCTAGGGAAATCCAATGTGATAGCAGACAAACTGAGCAGAGCAATTTTGTTGCCTCATGAGTGGTCCCTCAAGAAAGAAATAACGGAGAGAATTTTCCGCAGGTGGGGCCAGCCTTGCTGCGACCTTTTTGCTAACCACATGAACACGAAATGCAGAAGCTACTTTGCCCTGATTCCCCCTTCAGGAGAAACCCCAAGGGACGCACTTGTACACAATTGGCCTCTGGGTCTCCTCTATGCATTCCCACCAATTTCCTTGGTACCCAAAGTATTACAGAAAGCAAAAGCCCTGGGAAGGACCATCATGCTAATAGCCCCTCATTGGCCTCGTCATATTTGATTCCCCTTCCCTCGACTTCATCAATTGGAAGACCCTTGGATTCTGGGCCCAGTTCCAGATCTTCTGACGCATTCGTCGGGGGATCTTCATTCCTCTCTTCAGTCCCTGAAATTGACAGCTTGGCTGCTCCAATTCCCAACATAGCCAGGTTCCATAACCTCTCTAATGAAACACAGCAGATTCTGGTGTCTTCTCATAAATCCTCTACTAGGAAGCTATATCTTAGCAAATGGAAAAGATTTTCTATATGTACCTCTCAAAATAAGATTGATCCCTACCCGTACCAAGCCCCTGTTGCCTCCATATTAGAGTTCTTGACTTTGCTTTTCAATAAAGGAGCTGCAGCAGCAACAGTTTGGGTTCAGCTTGCTGCTATCTCTGATTTTCACCTTGGCTTTGAAGGATTGAACATAATGTCACACAAACTATCCAAAGCCTTTCTCAAAGGGACTTTTCATCTCAAACCACCTGTGAAATCCTCGTATACCCCTTGGAATCTAAATTTTATGCTTTCACACATTATTCTCCCACCTTTCAAACCAGCTTCCTCCTGCCATTTGAAATATTTTTCATGGAAGATTATCTTTTTAGTAGCCATCACTTCTGCCCGTAAAGTGTCAGAGCTTCAGGCCTTGTCCATAAAGCCTCCTTATTTGATTTTCCATGCTGACAGAGTCTCCCTATGAACAAATACTTCATTCTTGCCCAAAGTTTGTACTGAAACTAATCTGAACCAGATTATATATTTACCAGTGTTCTTCCCCAAACACACCAACAACTTTGAATATATGCTGCACAAGCTTGATGTTCATAGACAGCTCGGATTTTACTTGGATAGAATAAGAGAGTTCAGAAAATCATAACAGCTTTTCATTTCCTTTTTAGATTCCAGAAAAGGTATGCCAGTGGCAAAAACAACACTGTCTAAATGGTTATCCGATTGTATCACATTTGTTTAGTCAGCTGCTGATATTCCCTTACAACACAAAATTAAGGCTCATTCTACCAGAGCAGTGTCCAAATCTTCTGCCTTTTCTGCTAGGCTTCCTATAGACAACATTTGTGCAGCAGCCACTTGGTCAAGACCTCATATCTTTATCACTCATTACAAAGTTGACAAGGCCTCCAGGGGCATTGCCTCCTTTGGGTCTGCTGTCCTGAAAAACATACTCCCGTGAGCCACCCAAGAAAGATGGTGCTTGGGATGCTACCCATCTGTAGGAATGAACGGCGAGATAGAACTACTTCACATAAAGAAGTTATGTACTCACCATAACTTTCCATGTGAGTTGTTTATCTCACCTTCATTCTTACTTCCCACCTTCTGCCCCCTCCAGGGTTTTTCGAGGATCGAGATACTAGATTCTTCCTGGTTGCTCAATCCTTCTATAGCTTTCTCCTAAAGAGTGATAGCATGACATATGGTATTATTCTATGCAGCAAACAAGATCTGAGGTAACTCCAGGTGGCTCATGGGATAGGGACTTGGCCTCGAGCTGTCTGAATACAGGCTCCGAACAGATCTGCAAGAATGAAGGCGAGATGAACAACTCACATGGAATGTTATGGTGAGTACATAACTTCTTTTTACAATACTTTGTTTGCTGTTGTTATTGGAAAACTGCTTCATGCTGTCTTTTGTCTTTTGTGTGTTTTTATTTTTTGAGACATTTTCTCATAGAAATCATGAGTAGTTCAGTCACTTTTTATATTACTTCTGTCCTCTGATATCTGGTTTTATCTTTTTGAAGACATTTTCTGAAGATGTTAACTCTAGTACATTCTTTTATTGATGTCCTAGGTCCCACCCCCTCTTCCAGTCTACCTTAGGGCACTTTTGCCATTCTTTTATAATGAAGGCAGAAGAACAGGCTATAAGACTTGATTAAAAGTTTTCCTTCATTATTTCTTCTTCCTTGAATCTAAAACATTTAAAATTTGCGACATATTATTTCTCTTTGTAAGTGTGTGCATTGGGGATAAACCCTTCCCAAGAAAGGCAAACCTAATACATTCCTTGTTTAGGGAGGCCACTTAAATTACAAAAGTGTGCCTCTCATACATTGCTGTCAAGGTATGTCTATAAGAACAGGAAATGTACGATTGCACTTGCTTGAACAACCTCTGTCTGTTTAATCTTCCTCTAAGCCATTGATAGCTTTTGCTTAACCTAAATAAAGTTTAGTATTGAGGTTGTATCCAAGTTCATTAAAAAGGCAAAACTGGTAAACATCACAAATCAAAATTCACAGTCCATGTCTCTCCAGTTGACAGCTAAATTTCAGGTTATGAGGAGCCTGTAAAAATAATTTGCGAAAGGCTGTTGCATTATCTCTAGATATTTAAAAAAAAAAAAAAGACTTGGCATAAGTCTGTAGGTTAAAAAGAAAATCCCTCTGTGGCCAAATTTCCTGAGGCCTTTGTAACCAAGAGCCACCTTTTCCTGCCTTCCTGAGACTGATTATGACAAGTTGACAGAAGTCTTGCTGAGACCTCATGGAAGGTGCTCAGGGGTCCATTTTCCTGTTCTGCCAGTGGAACACAGTACAAGTCAAATTTTCACCTACTTTTAAGGATATGTCTGAATTTCTCTCAGGCATCACAGTTGTTGAAGTAGGATTAATAGGTATAAATTTCAGTTCCCCCTCCAGTGTCAGTGGCAGCTGTGATGTCCTTCTGACATTCTATAAATCAGTGGTGACCATTCCACTGTTGAGTATATTATTGATATTTATGCTGTTGCTAACCATTGATATGCTTGGTGCATTTGCCTGGGATTGGGGTTTCAACACCGATTCCATTGCAGCTATTTTTGGTGGTGATATATGACCTGACCATTTTGGCCCAGCATTTTTTTATATATTTTTTTTTTTGGCACCGACTCAGACTTCAGTACTGACAGCAATGGGATCTTCACTTTTTACTGCATAGTTGATTGATGCTCAGAACCCAGCCACTGGGGATGCACAAGCCAGTGCATTTCTTTGTACCGGTCCCAAGCCCAGATAAATGGGGAGGGTTGTGTCAGGAAGGGCATCCGGCATAAAATTCTGCCAAATCATACATGCCGACAACAATACAGATATACATACCGGATCAGTCGAGGCCCAGGTTAACAACGACCACCACCAGTACTGTTTGCCAACAGGGTGCTGGCAGAAATTGGGATACTGTTGGCCGAAGGAGGAGAAGAGGAGGAAGGCATGCCTGAAGGCAGCTAAAGGCTAGGACTGTGATAGTTTATCGGAGGCGGGTTCAAATTGTTTTAGCATGGTGTGGATGGGAGGAGAAATGGCATAGGGGTTATCCTGAAGGAACATTATGCTAAGAGTGTTTTGGAGGTGAAAGAGTGTCGGATAGAGTGATGTTTATGAAGTTGGAAATTGATGGTGTAATGATGAATGTTGTTAGTGCATGTGCTCCACAAGTTGGGTGTGCAATGGATGAGAATGAAAAATTTTGGAGTGAGTTGGATGAAGTGGTGATGACTGTACTCAAGGGTGAGAGAGTGGTGATTGGAGCAGATTTCAGTGGGCATGTTCGTGAAGGGTAAGTATGGTGTTAAGCAAAGGAATGCAGAAGGTCAGATGGTAGTGGATTTTGCGAAAAGGATGGACATGGCTGTGATGAATACGTAGTTTAACAAGAAGGAGGAGCATAGGGTGACATACAAGAGTGGAGGAAGATGCATACAGGTGGATTATATCTTATGTAGAAGGACCAGTCTGAAGGAGATTGGAGACTGTAAAGTGGTGGCAGTGGGATGTGTAGTTAGGCAGCATAGGATGGTGGTTTGTAGGATGACATTGGTGATTAAGAAGAGGAGGAGTGTGAGGGCAGCACCAAGGATCAAATGGTGGAAATTGAAAAAGGGTAATTGTGAGGTTGAGTTCAGGGAACAGTTAAGACGGGCACTGGGTGGCAGTAAAGAGTTACTGAATAGCTGGGTAACTACAGCAGAGCTAGTAAGGGAGATGGCTAGAAAGGTGCTTGGTGTGACATATGGAAAGAGGAAGGAGGATAAGGAGGACCTGGTGGTGGAATGAGGAAGTACAGGAGAGTATGCAGAGAAAGAGTTTGGCGAAGATGTGGGATTGTCAGAGAGATGAAGAAAGTAGACAGGAGTATAGGGAGATGAGGTGCATGGCAAGAAAGAGGTGGTGAAGGCTAAGGATAAGGCATATGAAGAGTTGTATGAAAGGTTGGACACTAAGGAGAGAGAAAAGGACCTCTACCAATTGGCTAGACAGAGGGACCGAGCTAGTAAAGATGTGCAGCAGGTAAGTGTGATAAAGGATAATGAGGGAAATGTACTCACAAGCGAGGAGAGTGTGTTGAACAGATGGAAAGAGTACTTTGAGGGTCTGATGAATGAAGAGAATGAGAGGGAGAGAAGGTTGGATGATGTGCGGATATTGAATCATGAAGTGCAGTGGATTAGCAAGGAGGAAGTAAGGATAGCTATGAAGAAGATGAAGAATGGAATGGCTGTTGGTCCAGATGACATACCTGTGGAAGCTTGGAGGTGTTTAGGTGAAATGGCAGTGGAGTTTTTAACTAGATTGTTTAATGAAATCTTGGAAAGTGAGAGGATGCCTGAGGAATGGAGAAAGTGTTTTGGTACTGATTTTTAAGAATAAGGGTGATGTGCAGAGCTGTAGTAACTACAGAGGGATTAAACTGAGCAGTCACAGCATGAAGTTATGGGAAAGAGTAGTGGAAGCTAGGTTAAGAAGGGAGGTGATGGTTAGTGATTAGCAGTATGGTTTCATGCCAGGAAAGAGTACTACAGATGCAAATTTTGCTCTGAGAGTGTTGATGGAGAAGTACAGAGAAGGTCAGAAGGAGTTGCATTATGTCTTTGTGGACTTAGAGAAAGCATATGACAGGGTGTCTGGAGAGGAGTTGTGATATTGTTTGAGGATGTTGTGAGTGTCAGAGAAGTATGTAAGAGTGGTATAGGATATGTGTGAGGGTAGTGTGACAGAAGTGAGGTCTGATGTGGGATTGACGGATGCGTTTAAGGTGGAGGTGGGATTACTTCAAGGATCCGCTCTGAGTCCTTTCTTATTTGCAATGGTGATGGACAGGTTGACAGATGAGATCAGACAGGAGTCCCCGTAGACTATGATGTTTGCAGATGACGTTGTGCTCTGCAGTGAGAGTAGGGAACAGGTGGAGGAGACCCTGGAGAGATGGAGATATGCTCTAGAGAGAAGGGGAATGAAGGTCAGCAGGACTAAGACAGAATACATGTTTTTGAATAAGAGGGAGGATAGAGGAATGGTGGAGGATGCAGGGAGTAGAGGTGGTGAAGGTGGATGAGTTTAAATACTTGAGATCAACAGTTCAGAGTAATGATGAGTGTGGAAGAGAGGTGAAGAAGAGAGTACAGGCAGGATGGAGTGGGTGGAGAAATGTGTCAGGAGTGATTTGTGACAGACGAGTACCAGTAAGAGTGAAAGGGAAGGTCTACAAGGGGGTAGTGAGACCAACTATGTTATATGGGTTGGAGACAGTGACATTGACAAAAAGGCAGGAGTCAGAGCTGGACGTGGCAGAGTTAAAGATGTTAAGATTTGCACTGGGTGTGACGTGATTAGGAATAAGTATATTAGAGGGTCAGCCCAGGTTGGAAGGTTTGGAGACAAAGCCAGAGAGGCAAGATTACGTTGGTTTGGACATGTGCTGAGGAGGGATGCAGGGTATATTGGGAAAAAGATGAAGCTGCCAGGCAACAGGAAAAGAGGAAGGCCTAAGATAAGGTTTATGGATGTGGTGAGAGAGGACATGCAGGTGGTTGGTGTGACAGAGCAAGATTCATAGATTCAGGAAGAAATGGAAACTGCTCCACTGTGAGCCATTTTAAGCCTAGCCAATTATCCCCTGTGAGATTCAAACCCTGTACAGATGCAGAGGACAGGAAGAAATGGAAACAGATGCTCCACTGTGGCGACCTCTAACGGGAGCAGCTGAAAGAAGAAGTTGATTGATGCTCAGAATGTCAAACCTAAAAGATTATCAGTGTCCTGTCATGGTGGCCAGACTCAGAGAAGATTTAGAAAGCGAATTGCATTTTCCATCTCTGAGTCTGTGCAGTCTTGACAGTGTGTGTGTGTGTATATATGTATATGTGTGTGTATATATATATATATATATATATATATATATATATATGTATATATACATATCGGTTTACTATCAAAATGTCAAAATGGAGAAACACATTTGTTCGACTAATGACTTACTCAGGGAAAAAAAAAAGTTGAAAATCAAAACAACGAAAGTGGTAATGTGGATAATTCAAAATTCTTTATTATTGACATTACCTAACGTACCTTGCCTTCTGCTGATTTCCTACTAACATTTTGTAGGGCACATGATCCCCTGCACCCCCCATATGGGGGGCTGTGGCCTCCCCACAACCCCCTGCTTATTATATACACAAACTCAGAGATCGCAGTATTATATACACAAACTCAGAGATCGCACTATAGTGAGGAAAAGGATACATTTCCCGAACCCCAATGTAATGCAATCACCAATCAGAAAATCAATTTCATATGAGCGAATGCAAACTAGTATTCGCTGTTGTGAATTCAAACCTGTACGGTTTGACGTTATGGAAACTTGGGAAGCATGATTTTAACCTTCCCAAGTTTCATGTGACTGCCATACAACATTTTGATAGTTAAGGGTCTACTTCAAATTAACAAACTTCCACTTTTAAATGATTGAGACGATAACACCAAACTTGCAGTTAAACAAAAACCCTCAACACCAGTATTTCCACCAGGGAAAGGAGGCCATTGATCAACATGGGCAAAAAAAAAACAAAACAAATGGAAGCATATCAAACCCACTCAAGTGGGGAGCTTTACCTCCCACACCCCCTAACTAAATTTAAAAATTCCGAGATCGCACTATAGTAGGGAAAAGGGCACACTCCTGAATGCTGGCCGACTGCCTTCTTTCCCTGGTGAAAATATCAGTGTTGTGGGTTTTTGTTTAACTGCAAGTTCGGTGTTATTGTCTCGATCATTTAAAATTCAGGTAAGTGATGTTTTGTTAATGTGATGTAGACTCACATATATATGTGCCCCCCATATGTCCCCACATTAGAAATGCAAACTTTTTGCATTTTGCAACCTTGGGGTGTCGCTATTATGGCTAAAGATGTAATAATGTTTTGGGTCAAATGATTTTTGACTGTCAAACAAGATAAGATTGTTCATTGTGGATGTGGCAACAATATAGAGACCGCTGTTTTTTTTCATTGCTTTTAGTTTGTGCAATTCCATGCTGTGATACAGGCACCAAACGTTAGACCAGAACAACCACTGTTGCAGATCAAGTTAGAGAGGCTGCAGCACTTCCATTCCCTCTTTCTGTGCCCTCTGATTCAAATAAAATGTCCACCCTGGTCTACAGATTTCTCCCCTGAATGTACAAAGGAAGGCCGTGTTTATGAGGAAGGACTGGAAATGTGCACCAAAGCCGTCCATAGCAGACACGGACTTGGAAAATGATGTGATTGTCCACATCTCTTCCAGATGACCCCAGATTCAGGGACTTGTTTGAACTCATTCAGTAAAGTGGGCAGGTAGTCTATCCTCCTCATGTCTCATGTCTTTTACAAAGTGAAGGCTGCAGAAGGTTTGTAGGTCTACCCAGTTGTCCTTATAAGTACTTCATCTGGTGACAAACATCGTAAAAGACACCGTCAGAAATGTATGGGGAAACTTTTCCATGGTGACTACATCCTTTAGCCATAGAGAAATTGCGAATCTTATCCATTTCATCCACTTCAGCAAGTGGTACTAGTTGCCACCAGGCAGTCCTGGTTGGCAGTCAGACGTCTTCCTCACAGCTCAAACTCTTTCCCTGACTCCATCAGTGCAGTGGTCCTCCCTCAGCATTCCAGATCTTGTTTGCCACCTTAAGAATCAGATGCAATCTTCACTCACTCAGGCAACTAGGATAAGGTGGGTTACTTTATTACCTTTTAATTTAAAAAAAAAAAAAAGAAGAAGAAGTTTGGAACACAAAGGTGATTCTTGGTGCAGTAACAATGATAGGAGAAACTGAACTAATAACACCTAGAACCACTAGGAGGGAACTTTATTCATGACAAATCCAAAAGTAACACAAGCACTTTCACACTCAAAAGAGCTCTTTCTCAAGTCATCATCACATGACATTCATTTAATGTCTCATATTCCTGTTTTAGAACTGGCTTAAGGATGTAATAGTCATTCAGACCTGGTACATTTTTTGCAGTAAGTTTAGCAATCCATTCATATGCACATGCTTCTTACAGTTATAAACATCACCACCTCTTAAATCAACTTGTACCATCTTTAGCATCATAAACTTAAAGAAATGCTGTTGTCCCTTTTCAGTAACAAATTTGATCAGTGTATATTTCTCATTTAGTTTATTAATATCACATAAATGCTCATATAAATTCTTTCTCTAAATGAACTCTTACTCTTGTCTTTCCTACTTAGAAATCTTGGCATTCATACACACCGCCAAATAAACTTGAGGTTACCTATTAGAAACCTGAAAGATCTAAAACGCGAATGTATGTACATCGACACATAAAGGACGATGTACATACACAGCGAAACACATAAACGGTGAAAATCAAAACGCTGGACGTGTTTCCTAGCCAGCAGCGCGGTGGTGGGGATAAGGAAATATATCCTTTTCCCCACTGTATTGTGGACTCGGAGTTGGTATATTTAAGAAGGTGGGTGTGGGGGGCAGGGGGTCTTGCCCCCTGCATAAGCGTGTTAATGTATTTTTTTTTTTATTTTGTACTTACCTGTGTGGCACGTTTTGCTGACGAAACACGTTCGGCATTTTGATTTTCGTCGTTTACGTGTTTTGCTGTGTATGTACATCGACCTTTATCTGTCGATGTACATACATCCGTGTTTTAGATCTTTCGGGGTTTTAATATAGACCCTAAACTTGATTATCAGTATTGCAGATAGCATAATGATTTATGACAAAAGTTCTGTTTGCATGTCTCTTGTTCCCCTTAGAACATTTATTTGGAACAGCTCACTTTCTTACCCTTTGAACTAGTTACTTCTGTGTATCTTACATTTTAGTTCTGGATTACTATTTGTCTGTAATGTCCATTACTTTTGCCAAGGGAATACCAGAATTGCCATCTCTTTCTGTCAAGCCACTGTGTTTTATTTGCAATGAGGAAATGGTGATGCTAAGGGCAGACTCATCCTTTATGCCCAAAGTTGCTACTGCCACTACCCTGAATTAGCCCATAAGATGTGTGCTATTTACAAGTCTAAGTCTTCTCTTCAGGGGCTGCACAATGATAGAACCCTTAAAAAGAAAGTCCATGTTGTTTTACATACTCTCCTGTCATCCCCCATCTTTTTTTTTTTTTTCAAAACACAATTTTATTAATTTTGACAAATATAAAAAGGAAGAGGAAAAAAAAAAGAAAAAAAACATTGTTACAACAATAGATGGATTAATCCTGCACATTAATACAAAAGTGATCCAAATTATAACCTATATACATATGTGCCAATAAGAACAGGAGAAAAAAGAAATGCTACAAAAGGGAAATCTCCAGATGCAAAGCTAGTTAGGTAGTGTAGATAAAACATATACCATACTGCAATTCACCTTAGTCAACAATCAGAATTCTGGAGAGATGAGGGAAATTAAATATCAAACACCACAATGCCCATGATCAAAAAGGGAGACGGGTACTAGAGAAGGAATAAACGGGTTAAGGGATTTAGTGGTGGACAGGGGTATAAAAATGCCATATAGGAAGTAACTGTTAGTCATTAGTCAAAAGTAGAAATATAAAGTCCCATAATTTCTGGTATGTAGTCCGCTTGCGGGGGTTAATTATTAGCAGTTTTTGAGAGGTGATGTATTTGATAGCCAAATTCTTAAAGCCCCTCCAGGACAGTTTGGCTCGGTCAATCCAGTGTTTTTAATGTAAAATTTGACTAGGAGACAGAGTGTAATTAGGACACGAAGTTTATGTTTAGGTATGTTAAGGCTGGCAACATGCAGTAAAGCCATTTCCCAGGATAAGGTTGATTTGTGGTAACCCATTTTGTCTAGTCTTACCTTGAGTGAGCACCAGATAATATGGGAATATCTACAAAACCACAAAATGTGAATAATATCTGCATGTGGGTAAGAGAAACAGAAACATGCAGTGGATACATTCAGATCGAATATGTTCAAGTGGACTGGAGTTAAATATAAATTGTTTGTAATCATAAATTGTGTATAAAAAAGTTTTTTATAGGGAGAATACATAAGGGTAGATTTTATAGCCAGGAGTTTCTGCTGTATCGAGAGGCTTGTTCCCTGCTGGTCCCAGTAATCCACAAAAATCATTTTTCCTTGATTTAGAAATGTGGAAAAGGTTCTGTAAGCTATAGATAGCATGTTTTTCCTGCTAGCTAAGTTTTGTAATAGGATGGCCACCCGGTTATGCTCAACGTCAGTACTGGGATAACTGTGAAGTAATGTTAAGGTAAGTTCTCTTAATTGTCTCAAGATAATGGTATATTTTTTAGGTAAATCTAAAGCAATTTGAAGATCTGTTAGGGCAGGTGGCAACAGCAGATTGGGTGTCGGAACCGATCGGAACCGACCCTACCACCTGAGAAAGAAAGATCGGCTCCGGCGGGATCTCGACTCGAGTCGAGCCACCGGGGAAGGCTTAGAAGCTGTAGCCTGAACCCTAGGTGGCTTAGAAGGTTTACTGGACCCAGTTTTAGTGGGTGAACCTTCTGGCTTTAGTAAGCCACGGAGGATCAATTTATTCCTCCTTTCCTGCAGGACTCTCTGGCTAAAAGAGTGACATAAAGCACAGGAGTCCTGCAGGTGTAAAGGCCCCAGGCAATAAACACAAGAAGTGTGACCGTCTGTCAGAGACATTTTCTGACAGCACGAGTCACACTTCTTGAAGCCTTAGACCTTTACTTCCTTAGACATAGTCCAAGAAAAAAATAAAAATAACACTCACACACACCCCAAAACAGTCACACAATTAATCCCAACAAACACAGACACACAGATAGGGATTAAGAAAGGAGGCCTAGGCCTAACTGAAAATTTTTATAAAAACTAGAAGTTTTTAACTATATGGGGAAATAGGGTGGGCTGTATAAACACTACACACTATAAAAAGGAACAAGGGAGAGATAAACCCTGACTAAGCTGTTTGAAAAATTCAAACTTACCTCAGCTGGCAAAAAGGAGACCTCTTCGCAAAGCGGCAAACGAGATCTGGGGTAGTCCCGCCTTGCATCATGGGATATAGGGTTGCCTCAAGCTGGTAAAAGGAGTTCTCAAGCTAAGCAAGTGCCGGTGAGCCGGATCGCTCGAACCCATCCAGCAAGAAAGAAGGCGAGAGAAGACAACTAACATGGAACGTTATGGTAGGTACATAACTTCTAATTTTGACCCACAGAGGAGTCCAAGTAGGGGAGTTTGATTGATGATTAGCCATTGTGATTATCCTGTTTGCATGAATGATTCTGTAGTATAGAAGGAGATTGGGCATCGCTAGACCACCCTTAGATTTCGGCAAGATAAGTCTTTGATATGAGATTCTTACAGTCTTAGGGTGCCATATGAATTTTGCAAAGGCTTTGTGTACTCTGTTAAGGAAGAGATTTGAAGTAGAAGAAAGAGATGCATTGAGATGATAAATGAGCTTTGGAAGAATACTCATTTTAATGATAGAGGTTTTAGTTAACATAGGGAGTTTTAACTGTTGCCATCTCGAAGTATCCTGGGAGATAGAGAGCCAGGTTTTTAATAAATTAGAATGTAGAATAGAAGAGGAAGAGTGGTCATACGAAACTCCGAGATATTTAAGGGAGTAATCCATACGAATGGAAGAATCTGGAAAGAGATATTGTTTATGTGCCACAGGATTGATATGGAAAATAAAGGATTTATTTTGGTTCTGTCATTCCCCCATCTTAAGTGTCTTATCTGGTGTTTTCACCTCCTGTCTCATTTTGCCTTTTCTCTGCCCTCTCAGCTCAATGCTGTCAGATCAGAACTGAAGAGTAGGTAATGAAAGATGTATAGTGAGAAGGGGAAAGATTCCTTGCAGTTGGGGAAAGTTTGATTTGCTCAGTTGGCCTATTGCCTGCAGCTGAAGTCCTATTGCTAACAGGAGACTTGCCTGCCCTGTTGCAGGTCTGCCATTACAGCAGGTACATAGATTTAATTTCCTGTATAATGCCGTTATATTTTATTAGTTATACAGAATGTCTATTTTGCCGTTTTGATATAGCTTGGTCTAGCAAGAAGAGTAGTCTTGCCTGATTTTGTTACATTTCAGTTCTTTGTGTTAACATACATTTTGTGAACATCTGTTTTTATTTTATTTAGCTTGCAGGTAGGTTCACTGGTTAGCCATGGAAATAAAAGTGAAGTCATCCAAGGATGTCCTTCAAGAATGCAACTGCAGTCATAACACGTGGGTTGTCCTGCCTCAGGCAGCCGCGGTCGGCCGGATTCCAAAGTCTGGGTCCGACGTCGGCTGATGTCTCATTTCTCTCCGACGTCAGAGCGGCTGGAGTACATAAGCATCAGCCGACGCCATTTTCTTCAGTCTTTCTTGCCGCGCGGTGCCCGAAGCAGAAGCAGTTCGCAAGTGCCGGTCGGTCAGCTCCTGTATTCTTCAATTCCGAAGTCATCAAAAAAGCTAAGTACCCCGTTGGGGACCTTTTCTTGCCTCAGCCGATGTCAGAAATTACTGAAAAAGTTAATAATTGTCTTTCTTGTGGTAAACAAATACCTCATAAGGATTTCCACTCTTACTGTCTTCCTTGCCTTGGCCCAGACCATGACGTCTCGGCCTGGGTAGCCTGTGCTCGCTTCAACAAGCGCACTCTCAGGCGCCGGGCGGAGTTCGCTGAAGATTTTTTCGGCGATAAATTTGCTTACACCATGCCGTCGGAACTTCCGACATCACAAACTCCCAAGAAGCGAAAAAACCGGGACCGACATCCTCAGCCCGCGTCTACCACCGACTCCATGCCAAAACCTAGCGCGAGTGCTCCGGTTCCCTCTGAGACGGTCTCTCCACCGATCTGAACCGAAGACACTCCGGACTGGCCAAGACAACACTGGTACCCACTACTACGGAGCATATGTCACACCAGGAGGTGGGCCCTTCCCCAATGGCATCTACTTTTGACTCCGATTCCGGAAATCACTCCGACGCCAATTATCGATTTTCCTCCGGATACCGAAACCGAGAAAATGCCCGAGACCATTGCTGTAGACAAGGTCACTCCTGCACGTGGAGCTGCCAGGCCTCCTATGGCCATGTCTATTAAGGCCTACACTAGGGCTAAGGCAGCCAGCAAAACAAAGCATCTTACTACTAAAACTTTACCTCAGCCTACTCCAGAGACGCAAATTATGTCCATGGCTGCTGACTTAATTTCTATGATTAGAGGTTCACAGGCCCATCCTGAGAGAGGATCCCTGCCTCCTTCTGATAAAAGGCCCCGGATTGAACCCTCTGACCCTATTCCTTCAGATGAAGATTCTGAGGGCTCTGTCCACTCTGATAGCCAGGAAGAGCTCTTCCAGACCTATGAGGACTCGGATGCAGAAGATTCCATCCCCTCGGCCTCCCCTCCTGAGGATATTTCTTTTGGGGAAGTTCTGCATACCATGAGGGAACATTTCAAGTGGCAAGGACAGGAATATTCTGATTCCAGAAAACGCCTTAGGACTTTCCTTAAGAAGCCCCAGCACAGGCCCTTAGCTATTCCTCCTGTACTTGATGTTTTGGATGATTTATATTCTGACTCTAGTGCTACCCCTGATTCTCTCCCTCCTGCTCCAGCCAAGCCAGACAGGTATTACAGGGTCCCAGAAACTCATTCCCATTTATTCAGGGCCCATACTGCTGATTTGGAAACTATTTCACAGGGGCCTAAAGGAGTTTCAGCTTCCACCTCTAAAAATCCATTGCCCTCCAGCAGGGAAGCTAGGTCATTAGAGAGATGGGGCAAAAAGGTTTACACATCCACTACCTTATCTATGAGAGCTTTGAATTGCCTTTTTCATATGTTACAATATCAGGATTTCCTGTTAGAAGATTTACAAAAAACATTAGCCACTCCTGATCCCTTAGACAGGAAGGCTTTGCAGGAAGCTGTACATAACACTCAGCAAGTAAGCAATCACTTCCTGCAGTGTGGATATGATGCACTGGAAGCTTCATGTAGGGCAGCTATGACAGGGGCAGTCATCCGTAGACATGCATGGTTAAAAGATCAACCTCTACCAGATCATGTAAAGGCAAAGCTTCTGGATGCACCTTTGGAAAAGAACAAGCTTTTTGGTGCTAATGCTAAGGATGTGTTAAAGACCATCGAAGAAAAAGCAAAATCAGTTCAGACGGTGAAAGATTTCCTCCAGGTTCAACCCCAGATTCAGTAGGAATTGGCCTTCAAAAACTGGTCCTTTCCTAATCCAGAAAAGTTTCAAAGGGGTAAAACAGACGTGGCCGAGGAAGAGGCCAATACAGAGGCCCTTACAGGGGACGACAATGGCAGCCAGGAAACCAAAGAAGTGACGCAGGGGTTTCACCTGCCCCACAGCCACAATCTCAATGATTTTCCTCTACTTCCGCCTACCAGGGAACAAATAGAAGCTCCCTTGGGCGGGAAATTATCTCTGTTTGCAGAAAATTGGCACAGACTGACAAAGGACAAATGGATTTTGGACATTATAGACAGAGGGTACAGGTTCCATTTTCATACCTTGCCAAGAAAACAAGGCATGCCAAACCTACCACAAAACCAGAGGGCAGAGGCTATCAAGCAAATCACTCTGCTGACTCGGATGAAAGCAATAGAAAGAGTTCCACAACAAGAACAAGACCAGGGGTTTTACTCAAGACTGTTCCTTGTTCCAAGAAAAGAATCTCAATGGAGATCAATACTGGACTTGTCCGCATTAAACACCTTTCTCATAGTACCAAAGTTCAAAATGCTGACTCTACAGCAACTCCTTCCCATGCTGGGCAAGGGTCTTGGCTGATTACTCTGGACCTCAAGGAGGCATACCTGCATGTCCCTATCAGACACAGCTGCAGAAGATACCTCAGATTTCTTGCAGGGCCAGAGCATTATCAATTCTCAGCATTGCCATTTGGCTTATCAACCGCGCCCAGAGTATTCACAAAATGCCTGGCTTCAGTAATTGCTCATTGCAGGCTCCAGGGGATACAAATTTACCCGTACCTGGACGACTGCCTCATACAATCGGATGACAAATTGATGTTGACAAAAAACTTGGACTATGTCATACGATTACTTCAAGCTCTGGGATACACAGTCAACTTCCAAAAGTCAAGACTGCAGCCATCCCAGCAAATAATCTTCTTAGGAGCCAAACTAGACACAGCCTCTCAAATGGCTTACCTGACAGAAGACAAGCAAGAGAAGTTAACTCATTACTTCAAAGGTTTAGCAAAACTCACCCAGATGACTGCAAGGAGATTCCTACAGGCCCTGGGTTACATGGCATCCTGCATTCTCCTGGTTCCATTAGCAAGGCTACACATGAGAAAGCTTCAATGGTACCTAAAAAGCATTTGGTCTCAACACAGCAACAACTTGGAGACAATCATACCGCTCATTCCATGCCTACAAAAGGAATTCCTATGGTAGGCCTCGGTGAGCCAGGCAAACACAGGTATGTCATTCAAAAAACCACAGATAACACAGACCATGACCACAGACGCCTCAGACCTTGGATGGGGCACATGGAAGGCAGATGTATACAAGGACAATTGTCTCCAAAGGAAACACATCTGCATATAAACCAAAAGGAAATGCTGGCAGTAATGCATGCCATCGAGGCCTTTCAACACCAACTTCAGCAAGGCCATTTACTGATACGGACAGACAACACCACTGTGATGTGGTACATAAACAAGCAAGGGGCACCCACTCTTACCCCTTTGCAGACTGACAATGCATCTTTGGGAAAAATCACTGAGCCTAAACATCCAGTTACAATCCCAGTTTGTTCCAGGCAAAGACAATGTGTTGGCGGACAGCCTAAGCAGGAATTTCACAGATCCACACGAGTGGAGGTTACATCCGAAGGTCTTCACACAACTCACTTCGACATGGGGCAGGCCAGAAGTGGACCTATTTGCCTCTCACCTCAACCATCTTCTACCAAAATTCTGCACAAGGACATACCATCCAAAAGCTTGGAAAATAGATGCTCTCTCATTCAACTGGAACTTCCAAACAATCTATGCATTCCCACCTCTGCCACTGATGACCACAGTATTACTAAAGATCAAAGCAGAGAGACCCAAGGGAATCATAATAGCTCCGGACTGGCCAAGACAACACTGGTACCCACTACTACGGAGCATATGTCACACCAGGAGGTGGGCCCTTCCCCAATGGCATCTACTTTTGACTCAACACAATTTCGAAACAGTGCATCCAAACCGTCAGACTCTGCGGCTAACAGCCTGGGAGATCCCATAAATAACCTCAACCTATCTCTCTCCAAGGAAGTTCAGCGGATACTAACAGAGGCTCGAAGACCATCCACCAGAAAGGTTTACTTAGCAAAGTGGAAAAGATTCAGCAATTGGAATACCAGCAAGGGGCATGATGCATCATTGTTGAACATCACACTCATCTTGGAATATTTGGCAGATATGCTAAAGAACGGCCTCTCATATTCTTCCATAAAGATACATGCATCAGCTATTTCAGCTAGATACAACACTGATCTTCCTGTTTTTTCACACCCTTTGCTAAGGCAATTCCTCAGGGGAATCAAGAACATTAAGCCACCAAGAAAGGCCCCAGTGCCAGCCTGGGACCTCAATTTTGTCCTAGAAAAACTGACTCTACCTCCATTTGAGCCAGCAGCTTCAGTTGACTTGCAATTTCTCTCATGGAAGACAGCTTTCCTGTTGGCAGTTACCTCAGCAAGATGGGTCTCGGAACTACAGGCCCTAATGGCAATACCACCGTTCATAATTTTTCACAGAGACAGGATTTCATTAAGGACCAACCCTACTTTTATGCCAAAGGTAGTATCTAGGGTTTCTTTAAATCAAGCCATTCATCTGCCTGCTTTCTTCCCCAATCCTGAGAATAAGGGGGAAAGACTGTTGCATACCTTGGACATTCACAGACAACTTCGATACTACCTGGACAGAACCAAGGCCAGTAGGAAGTCTGAACAACTTTTTGTAGCTTACGCCCCTGCAGTCCAAGGAAAAGCAATTTCAAAACAGACTATTTCAAAATGGATTGGACATTGCATCAGATTCTGTTATTCCTTTCATGGAAAGACTGTTCCAGCCAATGTCAGACCACATTCCACCAGAGCTACAGCCACCTCTACAGCATTCTTAAGAGGGGTGCCTACTAAGGACATTCTAGAAGCTGCTACATGGAGCTCCGTGCATACATTCTCCAAACACTACAATCTCCTCTATACTCCAGATCCAGAGCAGGCTTTGCTTGGCAGTCCTGCAGGGTTTGATTGCCACACCATCTTTTTCCTAGAGCATTCCTCCTCCCCCAGCTAAGCTATGGTATTCTACCCACATGTTACGACTGCAGTTGCATTCTTGAAGGACATAGTACAGTTTTGTACCTACCATAAATGTAGATGTCCGATAGACATGCAACTGCAGTCGGATTTTCCCTCCCTCCACACCCCTCTATGCCTAGGGTCCACTCCTATCCCTGTTACTCTTAGCTGGGGATATCTGTTATGGTGTATTTGTTTTATTGCTCATTTATTTGTCTGGAATCCTGTTTTTGTCTTCCAATTTGATTACAGCCTTCCTTGGAGGGCACCTGGCATCTGGGGCAAGAAACACTGAAGAAAATGGCGTCGGCTGATGCTTATGTACTCCAGCCGCTCTGACGTCGGAGAGAAATGCGACATCAGCCGACGTCGGACCCAGACTTTGGAATCCGGCCGACCGAGGGCTGCCTGAGGCAGGACAACCCACATGTTATGACTGCAGTTGCATGTCTATCGGACATCTACATTTATGGTAGGTACAAAACTGTACTTTTTCTCACCCGAAGTCTTACAGTGTACCATTGCTAGCAACTTTACTTCATTACTGGCTTTACCTGCTTTCTGCTTTATTTCTGTAGTGTTCCCCTTCCTGACAGGGTAGACAGCTTTGGTTGACAGGCATGACTTGCAGACTGTGTAAAAGTCATTTTTCTGTAGCACTGTTCTGTGGATTCCTTTTTCTAGTATATCTTCCTTTCATATACAGGTACAGACATATGTAAATGCAGATTTGCAGTTAGTTTATTAGTGCACTGTCTCATTTTGTACCTGTAGTGTACTGGGTAAGTCTAACCAGAACACTGTTTACCTAGTGGTACACAAGTGCTTCATTTGGACATTTTTTTCATTTCATTTGTCTGGCTGGAGTCAGGAAAACACATACACCAAATAACCACTGCTGTATCATCTTTAACGTGCAGTCATGCAGTTTTATGGATAACTGTACTTTGTTAGTCATAGAGTTACAGGCTGATTTAACTCATCATTCTGAATACTTTTTCTTGCTGTTTATGAAGTTAACTGCACTGTACTTTGATGTGTCATTTTAGAAACAAATACTAATCTATTATACATCTAGTTATTTCTTAAGCAGCAAGACATCTGACATTTTAGAGTTGTTTTTTCTTTAACTTCAGGTTTCCATTAAGCTAGTGAAATTATAATGCACTAGATCAATACTCATGGTTTCTTTTGGGTAGGATTGATTTCTTTCTCCTGAGGTTTACAATCCTCTGGTTATCAAAAACACTTTGTCCTTATGAAAATAGTGCCATTGAATGGCATTTCCATATGAAGTGAGAGGGATATCAAATGTTAGGATTAATCTGGGCTGTGAGATGGCCTGTACACTTTCAATTAATCTGCAACACATTTGTTATGCAGAAGCATGGGAAAATGCTGATCTTTTAAGAGTGACATTTCTGCTGTGCTGTTTTTGGTCTCATTACCAAAGCTACCTGTAGAGTACTATAATTACTGTATATTTTACACAAGAAGTTAGGCCTTTTAAAACGTAATAAGCAATGTCTGCTCCATGAGCACTCAGGAGCATTGTAGAGGCTGTACCTTTCTATTGCAATGCAAATGCTACTTGTATTCAAAAGGTTTGGACATTTTTACTTGTAATATAAAAAAAAAAAACTTCTTGCTTTGTAAGACAAATATTTGAGCTGTAAAGTAGTTAGGAATTGTAAAATGTGTTAGATTACATTAATCACATCTGGATTATACTATACATTCAGTCCTTCATTGGTTTGATGTAGGAGTTAAGCATCTCAGGACTGTTGCAACTACTGGATATTTTTCAGAATTAAAATTGCTTAAATAGTTTATTCTCATCAATCATTGTTGTGATGTGCTGTAAGTTAAGACACACTGCAGCTTTTCTAGTAGATGCCAAGAGTTTAAACCTTGGAAAAAATCAATTTGCTTTTGCTGGCCAATTTTGCTAATATTCATTGTTCAGTTAGCATACAGTGTTACTTTGCTATATTGTAAACTTTTGTGAAGTCTTTTTTATTTTTAGTAAAAATAAGTACACAAATATGTCACAAGTACAGAAAACCATATAGTCAGAACAGAAAAAAAGTTTTGATAAATTGCAGCTGTTAAAAGAGATTTGCAGTTTATAACTGTGTAAGATTTGTTGTAAGTATATACATGTACATGTGAGATATATATATATATATATATATATATATATATATATATATATATATATATATATATATATGTGCGTGTGTACCGTCATTGAAGGTTGTGCGTCAGGGCCGGCAACTCAGCACGTAAAAATCTACTGCCAATCATTAGCGGACCGGAGTTCCGCTGTGGCGACCCCTAACCGGGAAAAGCTGAAAGACACAACAACAACATATATATGTGCGTGTGTGTGTATAAATATGTATGTGTGTGTGTGTATGTGTGTACATATATATATATATATATATATATATATATATATATCTGTATATGGATTCCTATTACAAGAACGAAAGTTCACTACTTCGAACTTGTAATAGGAAGTCTCACTTCTGCAAAAGTTCACTTTAATGAAAGTGAATGTTTGCGTAAGTGCTCTTCACCGAAAACACCGCAGCACATTGGGGGACATAAAAAACAAGCTATGTCCTCCACTGTGGTGCAATAGTCATGGACCTTAGGGTTAGGGCACGGGTTAGGGTAAGGGGATAGTTAGGAGAGCTATCCCCTTACCCTAACCCATGCTCTAACCCTAAGGTTCATGAGTATCGCACCAATGTGGAGGACACTGCTATGTCCTTCACTGCGCTGCAGTCGTCACGGATCTTAGGGTTAGGGCACGGGTCATGGTAAGGGGATAGCCCTACATGCTATCCCCTTATTATGACCCGTGCCCTAACCCTAAGGTCCGTGAGTACTGCACGGAAGTTCAGTACAACACCCATTTATTGTACTGAACTTCGCGTAAGTGCGCTTTCGCTTCAGTGAGCATTCCATGCACTATTTCGAATTAGTGAAATTCAATCTAGTGTATGGAACCTATGTATGTATGTATGTGTATGTGTGTGTATATATATATATATATATATATATGTGTGTGTGTTTGTGTGTATATATATATATATATATATATATAATATACACATACATACACACACATACATACACATATATTTAAGCAGCAGAAAAACAACAAGGACCAAGACAGCTAAAGCCATAAATTTAATTGTAAAGCATAAAATATAAGTGCTTTCGGACAATTCCTTCATCAGATCAAAGAACAACATGTATTTAACTGTTTTAAGTAACACTTGACCAGTCACAGACTCAAAGCTGCACCACACCTCTTTCCTCTTTTTCAGAGCTCTTGCTTATAGCAAGTTAACCATTTCAGTGCCTGAGCTTGCGTTCTCTCAAAATGGGTTGTAGGGGAAGATATCCATTCAACCCTGGGGGGTTTTCAGCTTGTAAATTTGCTATCCAATGGGCTTCTGCCACTTCTTTTCGATTGCATATATCACCTCCTCTTTTATCTGGTTCATATAACTGTAGTACCATAAAAGTAAAGTTATGTTCAGATTTATTTAACTTGTGCTGATATAAAGTACTGGTATTTTTACTAAGTCTAATGTCACTTAGGTGCTGCAGTATGCGGTCTTTTAATCTTCTGCTCGTTTTACCCTCATAAAACGAAGTACAGGATCAACAACAATAATTGCCGACCCTTTTACTTGCAGGCAGCTTTGTACTGAATCTAGCAGTTGTTTTATGTAAAAGTTCCTTAACATTTTTGTTCCTTTTATACAAAAACTTAGGAAAGTTGCTTACAAATGAAAGGGTCGAGACGTATTGTTGCCGGCAATGCAAGGCTTGTAAAGAAATATCTAAAAATAACACTTTCATACACGCGATTACAGGGGTAAAATAACAAACCTAAACTCTGTGCTGATTGTTGCTCTTGCAGTGTGGATCCTGTGCTTTGTTTTATGTGGGTAAAATGAACAGAAGATTAAAAGGCCACATACTACAACACCTAAGTGAGATTAGACTTAGTAAAAATACCAGTGCTTTATATCAGCACAAGTTAAATAAACTTGAACATAGCTTTACTTTTATGGTACTACAGTTATGTGAATCAGATAAGAGGGGGTGATGTACGCAATAAAACAGAAGTGGCAGAATCCCATTGGATAGCAAATTTACAAGCTGAAACCCCCTCCCCCAAGGTTGAATGGATGTCTTCCCCTAAAACCCATTCTGAGAGAGCGCAAGCTCAGGCACTGAAATGGTTAACTTGCTATAAGCAAGAGCTCTGAAAAAGAGGAAAGAGGTGTGGTGCAGCTTTGAGTCTGTGATTGGTCAAGTGTTACTACAGGTTGTTCTTTGATCTGATGAAGGAATTGTCCAAAAGCAAATTAAATGTATGGTTTTAGCCGTCTTGGTCCTTGTTGTTTTTTTGCTGCTTACATTTGTGATTTGTCTGAACCAAGGTGGACTTTTATCCTTTGTTTGCTGGGTTTTCTCCACTTATAGGCATTAGGATGCTTTACAAACTTTTTAACTAGCCATTTACTGCTTGTTCATTTGTGGGTGCCAGCAGAAAGGAGTAAAGGGAAAAATACTGACTTTCACGTTTACCTTTTTTTACTACAGGCCAGAAGTAATTGATGTTAAAATGGAGTTTTAAGATCCAAAAAAAAATGAGAAAAATAAACCTAAGAATACTTTTGTTATTCTCCAATTAAGTGGAAGAGCATCAGAAAGACAGCTAAAGCCACAATGGTAGAGGAAGGGAACAGTACCTTCAGCAAGAGATCTCATCTTAAACTTCTCATTTCTTGGTAATTTTCTGTCTTTAATTTGAAGAGATTGGAGTTATTGTTTTTGATATTGCTAGATGTAATGAATCCCATGCAGTACCGATAATAAGTATTTTCTTATTTAAGTGTTTCAACAGAATGGACTCGTCTTAAGAGAAAATACACTTGAGAAATCTGGAAAACAGTAAAAAGGAGAGAGTAGTTCAGCATAATTTGCTGTATTTAAATACCTAAAGTAACGAAAAAGCTTCTAATGCATTTGGCAGTTTGCCTTTAAAAACATATAGAAATGCATAAACAAATGCATTATAATTTTTAAATTTAATTAAATCATTAAGTACTGAAACATTGTCATTTTGCATTTCTATATCACTTATGAAACTGTTGTACCAAAATTGGAATACATGCTAATATTCTAGTTTATTTACACCCACAAAAGCTTAAAAAAGGATCATACTAGTAGAATGTAATACAGAAACTGGATAAGTGCACTAGTGGTAGTACTTGTGAATAATTAGGCAGAAACTAAACTGGGGCATATGGTTAACCTGCATTGATTTGCATTTAGTATAATTATTACATATACATGAGCAGGAATGTAAACCGGGTAAAATGTGTGTAATTGGTAGAAAGTTATGTCAGTCTGAGTACCACCAAAACAGAAGCATAATACTTATCCCTCTGCAATGGGTACTTTTCCTGATGGAGTGGGGGTGATGCTGGTGGTGGTTAGGAATAAGCAGTGCAAAGGTAAAAAAGAAAAAAAATGTATGCAGTTCATTGGCTAAGTATGGTAGATTTGGCTAGCCTTTGGATGACATTAATTGGCTGGGTATCTTAAATGCAACAACAACAGTGAAATACATCCACTATGAAAGTAATAAATATATCCAAACAATTTAGTAGGCCAGAAGGAATGCCTATCAATGACCATGAGTGTTAGTTGCCAAATGAAAGCTTGGAAGCTAATGTAAAATTCAGACATGGACATTGTAATGACTGCAGAGACCTGGTGTACTGATAGTCACCATGGCAAGATTTTTATATGTAATTTGGTAGAACTGTAAAAGCAAACAGGAACAACAAGCTGTTTGTGAGTGGTTCATAGGTGGGTAGTAGGCTATCTGCCCAAAGGCATTTATAAGCCTAGCCAGAATGTGTTGTCTTTCGCCGTCCCCTTAGATTACTTCCCTGTGCCTCTGTCCAGCAGAGCCACTGAAGTGATCTCCGAGGTAAACTTTCTGTTTCCCATCCAATTGTCAAGGTTTCTTTTGAAGAGTGTTAGCGAGGAGCTCTGCCTAATGTAGAATGGGATCTTGTTGCAAAGCATGGGCAGTCTCTGGGACAGGAATCTATCCCTCCAGCACGTCCTATTTATTGTTGTGGTAAGGTTTAGATCCCTAGAGCGTGTGGCTCGAGGGGATAAGGTTTTCTTTAGGTGGAGCATGTCCATCAATTCTGGGTTAGACATGGTCTTGTATGTCAGGCAGAGATCACATCTGGGTAGGCGGTATGCAACCGAGTACAACTGGAGTTTCTTCAGTCGAGCTGCATAGGGCATCTGTTTGAGGCCATTGATCTTCTTGGTGAGGTACTTCTGTGGTCTTTCCAGCTGTTGCAGGTGTCTTGTAAGGTACATCCCAAATGGGGCATTGTACTTTATGATGGGTCTGATGAGTGATGAGTAGAGGGGCACGTTGACCTCTTTTGATCTGGATGCAAACCCTTTTGTGATTAGGTGGGCCACGTAGAAGGATTTTCTAACCACTTTGGCAATGTGATTATAAAAGGTGAGATTACTATCTACTTGGGTCCCCAGATCTCTTATTGCGTCTTCCGTAATTAGGGGACTGCCACCTATGTGGTAGTTTGTGGGTACTGTGTTTTTTCCAAAGGGGATGACTATGCACTTTTTGGCATTTAGCTTGAGGCCATGATTTTGACACCAGGTATCTGTCTCAGTGAGACCCTTTTGGAGAATGTCTGTGTCAGCCAGAGAGTCAATTATAGCCCCTAGTTTACAGTCGTCTGCAAACTTGGTCAGCCATAGTCCTGCTGTGCTTGCCTGTACTTCTGAGAAGTATATGCCGAACAGGAGGGGTCCTAGGACTGAGCCCTGGGGAACACCACTTGTAACCGGTTTAGAGACGGACCTAGCTCCCGCAACTGTCACCATATGGTTAACCTGCATTGATTTGCAGTCCGTGAGCCAGTTGGCAACCCATCTTGTGACGTAGGGGTTTATGTTTAGGCTGTTGAGCTTGTCTATAATACCAGAATGGGGAATGGTGTCGAAGGGCTTAGCGAGGTCTAGGTAGGCTGTGTGTACCACCTTTCCCTTGTCTATAGCCTTGGTAACTGTCTCAAACCTCTCCACCAGGTTTAGGAGGCATGATCTGCCCTTAACCAAGCCAAACTGGGTAGAGTCCAGTGTTTGGAGGTTCCCAGTGTCTCTGTTAATGAGTTCCATGATGATGCACTCCATAGCCTTGCAGACCAAGCTAGTCAGGCTTATAGGGTGATAGTTCCCAGGATCTGTTGTGGCTCCACCTTTGTGGAGTGGAATAACCACTGCTGTGCGCCACTCTGTGGGTATATGTAGCCTGTGGAGAGGCTGAGGTTGAACAGTGTGTTTAGGTGAGGGGTTAGTTCGTCATTAAATGCAAGGTTATAGAAGCTCAGAAAAACAAAGAATTTGGAGTAGTACATTAATCTTGAAAAAGTTGTCAGTCCACTTGTTCAGAAAGAGGAAGATGTGCCCAATGTGTAAGTGACTTACTCAGATGTAACCTTGCCCGAGTTCCAAAAGACTTTCTCTCAAAGTGACTTTTCCCCATTGTAAATCTGCTTTATAGATAGACCTTATACCAGAGTAAATTGCTTACACTGAGAATAAGTCTTTTGGAATCTAGTCCAATAAGTGTCTCTCTCTTACCTTTTAACCAATGGCAAATAAGTATGAGATGTTACTAACTCGATATCAGTATTTCAGAGATTGAAACCCGTAAGACTATTCACTCTGTCTTGGATGAGAAACTGTAGGGTAGCACATCTAGTCCACACAAAAGGTCCAAAAGTATCATTCTTTATTGCCAGTTCTCTATGTGTATGTAATACTAAACACTGAACTGGACTAGACTGTTAGAAGGCAAGTTGATCACATGAAGATATGACTAACAAAAGCATTCCTTTATGCCCTTTGCTTTCTTAGAATTTGTTGGTAGTATCATCATCACAAATATAGATACATTTTAGACTGCCTTCATAATGCTTTCTTATGCAGGTAGTCAGGCAAAAAGCAGTAGTGGGTCATTTGCTGGTGAACAGAGACACAGTGCACTGTAAGTAACACTGGGAGACAACTAGGAGACAGTAATCCCCAAATAGTGGAACAGAAAAAAGCTGTTCTGCCTTTTACCATGTTGGCTTCTACAGCTTTGTATCTAAAAGTATAATGAAGGAGCTGCTCTGGTGGCATAGGGGGAATAAAGCCATAGCTGTTGCCCAGTTAACCCATATTTGCTTAGTGGTGCGGACAATTGATGGAGCAGCAGGCAGGGTTGGGCGTATCTGTCTTGGGTGGAAGGACATTTGTTGATGATGCTCACTTAGAGGAGGTGTGATTCAAAGAAGAGTTGCAGTCAAATGTAATCAATGAATGTGGGAGTTGGGGCAGGAAAGTGGTTATGGAGTATAAATAAAAAAAAAAAAAAATCACTCCCTTGACAGACGCAGAGATTTTTGAGACCCCAGGATGCCCTTAGGATCGACGACTGGCCACAGCATTGTCAGAGTACGTTGGGGTGCTAGGAGATGAGCTGGCAGACGCGGTGTGGATGTGGGGCACTGGGGGGAGGGGTTGGGCCAGTTACATGGTGTCCCAAGGGAGACCAGCATATATTTTTTTTAAGAATAAAGAAGGTTCCATCCAGAAGGAGTCCTCATGAATAGTAAACTTGAGAGTTCAACAAGATATGCACTGATACCATTCATTTTACTGCAGCATTTCATTACTGAGATGTGTGTTGCTACCAGTAGCTTAACATATAGCAGTGACATATAACCATGGTATGCAGCTAAGTGAAAACAGATAACATGGTTGAGACAACCATAAGTAACTCTAGATGTTCTTCATGTATCACTGTTGCAGTCATCACACATGGGGTTATCTGCCAGCAGGTAGCCCTCAGTCGGCCCGAATACTAGAGTCTTGGGATTTCTGTGCTGGATGCTGTCGCCTCATCCATGACATCAGGTCATCATGGGTATAAAACATGCAGCCAAAGCCATTACATTAGCTTTTCTTGCCGCATGGGAGCCCGAAGCAGAAGCAGTTCGCAAGTGCCGGTCGGCCGCTTCCTGAAATTTTCGTTTTTCGAGTTTCATACCTGAAGTCTTCTAAAGCTACGTACCCCATTGGAGATCCTTTTTTCTTGCTCTAACCGATGTCCAAAAAAGTTACTAATTGTCTTGTCTATGGAAAGAAAATACATCTCTGAGATGTTCATTCTTACTGCGTCATCTGTTTAGCCCCAGACCACGATGTTCCTTGCTGTAGGTTTTGTGCCGTGTTTAACGCACAAACTATTCATTGTCGGGCTATCTTTGTCCCAAAATTCTTTCTCTCTCGTTCTCCGTATTCCAAAATGGCTTCGATAAGCCATCCAACTACCGATCTTCCAAAAAAATATAAGGATAAAGACAGAGACAGACCGCATAGGTCCAAAACTGCTGACGACGCTTCTGTTAAGCTAGTTGCCAGTCTGCTGGTACTCAGGCCCCTTCGTAGCCCCTAATACCTGCTTCTAGAGATTCACAGGCCTCTGCTGAGACCCATTCAGAGTCCGGTATGCTGCGAGATGCTTCTTCAACCATGGAACGTGCAGATGTCTCTACCTTGGATGGGTCCGGAGCCACTGTGCAGGCACCGACTTTTGAGGGTGTATTCCGACCTTTTGATGTGCTCATTAAACGAATGCTTCATTTTTTACTAAAACTGACGAGTTTCTCAGGCCCAGAGTTCGCACTATGCCTAGAAAACCGACTACCAAAGCGCATGCTCAAGCCTCCTTGCCACAGAGACAAATGTTTAGAATGGCTGAAGACCTTATAACTTTAATTAGGGGAAGCCAGCCTTCCCCCTCTAAAAGACAAAGAATTGATTTTCCTTCTGATTCTACAGATCATGAGTCCAATGACTCTGATCCCTCTGATTACCAGACCAATGTTCTTTGTGTTTCACTGTTGCAGTCATTACATTTGGGGTAATCCTGCTGGCAGGTTGCCCTCAGCCGGCCTGAATTCCAAAGTCTTGGGTCCTGCGTCGGCTGCTGTCGCCCCTTCCCTGACGGCAGGTTGTCAGGGTTATACAAGAAGCAGCCAATGCCATTTTCTTTAGTCTTTCTTGCCGCGCGGTGCCCGAAGCAGAAGCAGTTCGCAAGTGCCGGTCAGCCGACTTCTGAGATTTTCGTGTTCGAGTTTCAGATCCTAAGTCTTCAATAAAGCTAAGTACCCCGTTGGGGAAACTTTTTTTTTGCTCCAGACCAATGTTAGAAAAACTTAATAACTGTATTTCTTGTGGGAAGCAAATACCTCATAAGGATTTTCATTCTTACTGTATTCCTTGCCTAGGCCCTGATCACAACGTTTCTGGTTGTCGGTTTTGTGATAGATTTAACCAACGCACTATTAAGTGTCGGTATGATTTTGCCTTAAACTATTTTGGACGCCGGTTTAATTATCCAGAAATGTCGTTGGATAGCCATCCGACTACCGGAGTTCACAAAAAAACGCAAAGAAAAGGAAAGAGATATACAACCGAGGCCCAAAACTGACGACGAAGCTTCTCCTAAGCCAGTCGCCAGTTCGCTGGTCCTCATTGAGGCGCTTTTGCAGCCCCTGATGCCCGCTACTTTAGAGTCGCAGGCCGCTACTGACTCCCACATGGAGTCGGCCATACCGCTGGAAACTCAAGGTATTGGAGCCTCGGGTATTATCCCTTCAGATGGGTCTGGAGCCGCTGAGCAGGCACCGGCTTCTGAGGGTGTATTCAGACGTAAACATCTTTACATCATACCTACTTCAGCTTCAAAGGCAAAGACTAAAGCACCTTCCAAAGCAAAGAAGCAAACTGAAGAGCCACATGGTCAGGCCTTTATGCCTAAAAAAAACAGATGCTTAAAATGGTCGAAGACTTGATTACCTTGATCAGGGGTTCCCATCCCCCTCCTGATAAGAGGCCTAGGCAAGAGGCTGACTATGAATCTTCAGATCAGGTTTCTATTTCTTCTGATTCCTCCTCTGATCAGGAATATTCTCTTCCCCCCTGTGAGGATTCTGATGCAGAAGAATCTGTACCTTCAGCTTCTCCTCCAGAGGACTATTCTTTTGGGGTAACCTTAGATACCATGAGGGAGCATTTCCACTGGAAGAGCCAAGATTTCTCAGAATCTAAAAAAAGGCTCAGGGATTTCCTTTTACTTCCTCAACACAAGCCACTAGCCATCCCACCTGTGTTAGACACTGTAGATGATGTGTTTTCGGAGTCTAGTCTTACCCCTGACTCCTTATCTCCAGCTACTGTTAAGCCTGACAGATATTACAGGGTTCCTGGCTCTCATAAATTCCTTTTTAAAAACCCTGCTGCAGACCCAGAAACTATTTCTCAGGGTCCCAAAGGAGTTAAGGCTTCCACTGCAAAAAACCCTACCCCCTCTGACAAAGACTCTAGGGCACTGGATAGATGGGGGAAAAAGGTTTACACATCTGCTACCTTGGCTATAAGGGCCTTAAACTGCCAGTTTCATATGCTCAAATATTAGCAACATGTCATGGCATTGCTTAAACAGAAAATGTTGTTAAACTCTGAATGTGCAAAAACCAAGGAAATGCAGGATTTATTGCATGCAGCTGAACAAGTTGGAAAACATACTTTGCAATGTGGTTTTGATTCTTTAGAGGCCTCCTGCAGGGCCACAGTTACAGGTTCTGTAATTAGGAAGCATGCTTGGTTAAAGGAACAAAATCTGCTTGATCATGTTAAAGTTAAACTATTGGATGCACCTTTACAGCATGATACTTTGTTTGGTGTTAAGGCAGAAGAGGTGTTAAAGAAAATGGAGGACAAAGCTAAATCTATGCAAACGGTCAAAGATTTTTTACAAGTACAGCCACCTAGGTTTAGTAGACACTGGCCAACAAAGAATTGGTCCTTTCCTGTGTCAGACAGACCTCAAAGGGGCAGATCCAGACGCCCTAGAGGCAGACCTCAGGCACAAGGTTCATATCGCTCAAAGCAATGGGGGGCTTCTACCTCCAAAGTTGGAGAAGACAAATCACAACCATACAGGAAACAGTCCCAATGACTTCCCCTTGCCTGCACCAAGCACTTATCTCCTGGCAGCACCCTTAGGGGGAAAATTAGCACTTTTTTCTCAAAATTGGCACATTATAACCTAAGACAAGTGGATCCTAAATATCGTGTCACAAGGCTACAAGTTACATTTCCATACTCTGCCAAAGGCAAACGGCTGGCCAGATCTGCCAAAAAATCAATGGGCAGAGGCACAAAAACAAGTCTCATCCCTCATGGACATGGGGGCCATTCAACAAGTACCAGAGCAGGAGCAGGGACAAGGATTTTACTCAACTGTTCTTGGTTCCCAGAAAGTACAAGGCCTGGAGGCCAATACTGGACCTATCTATTTTGAACACATTCCTGGATATACCAAAATTCAAGATGTTGACTTTGCAGCAGCTTCTGCCCATGCTGGGCAAGAATGCTTGGCTTGTGACTTTAGACCTAAAAGAGGCATACCTGCATGTCCCAATCAGACAAATATGCAGAAGATACCTCAGATTCAAGGCTGGCTCAATGCATTACCAATTCTCTGCACTGCCCTTTGGCTTATCTACTGTGCCCAGGGTCTTTACAAAGTGCCTGGCACCAGTAATTGCATTCTGCAGACAAAGAGGAATACAAATATATACTTACTTGGACGACTGTCTAATTCAAGCAGAGAACAAGGACATTCTTCTACAGCATCTGGCGTTTGTGAAAAGACTTCTAACATGCCTGGGGTACACAGTCAACGAAAAGAAATCAAAACTAGTACCCTCTCAAGAGATAATATTCCTGGGTGCAAGCTTTAATACAACTGCCCAGACGGCTTATCTCATGCCAGACAAACAAAGGCAACTGACTACCTATTTTCAAATGTTGGCAACAAAGGCCCGTTATCTGCAAGAAAAATTATGCAGGCTTTGGGCTTCATGGCATCCTGCACCCGACTAATTCCATATGCAAGACTGCATATGAGGAAACTTCAATGGTACCTAAAAAGTGTTTGGACTCAACATTGCCACAGCCTGTAAACTATGATTACTCTCATTCCCTGCCTGCAACAGGAGTTTCGATGGTGGGCAAAGGCTTGTCACCAAAACAAGGGACAGCCATTCACATTACCCCCAGCCAGGCAGACACTAACAACGGATGCATCAGATTATGCCTGGGGGGCCCACATGGCAGGAAGATGCATTCAGGGCACATGGACCTCAAACCAAATGCATCTACATATCAGTCAAAAAGAAATGCTAGCAGTTCAAAATGCCCTGACAGCCTTCAAGGACCTACTTCATTTAGGACAACTACTGACAAAGACAGACAACACCACGGTCATGTGGCATATAAACAAGCAGGGGGGCACACATTCTTACCCCCTTTGCAGACTAGCCATGACTTTGTGGGACACGGCATTGACTTACCAAGTACATCTGTAGGCACAATTCCTGCCAGGAAGGAAAAATACTCTGGCAGACGAACTAAGCAGAAACCTCATGGATCCACACGAGTGGCACCTGGATCCACAAGTCTTCAGCATGATAACAAGGAAATGGGGTGCCCGGACATAGATCTATTTGCCTCCCCTCACAACTACCAACTAAAAAGATTCTGCACAAGGATTTATCACAGACAAGCATGGAAAGTGGACGCCCTATCTTTCAGCTGGAAAAACCTATCAGTATATGCATTTCCCCCCTCTGCCTCTCCTCCCCAAGGTACTCCTAAAGGTCAGACAGGAGAAGCCAAAGATGATACTGATTGCCCCAGACTGGCCCTGCCAGTACTGGTATCCAATATTAAGGAGTTTGTCTCAATGCCCAGCTTGGACCTTAACTCAAATACCTCACCTACTGTCCCAGCAAAACAATCAGATCCTGCACAGCCAACTCAGAACTTTAAACCTGACAGCATGGCGAATAATGTAGTCTTGCAAAACAGACCTCTCAGTAAAGTTGTGATGGATGTCATTTTGGACGCCAGAAAGCCTAGTACTAGAAAATCTTATGTTGGAAAATAGAAGAGATTCTGTGCTTGGAACCAGGCACAAGGAACTGATAGAGCTGTGCCAAATATTCCTCAGATTTTGCAATATTTAGCTGAGATGCTGGACAAAGGCCTATCTTTTTCATCTATTAAAATTCATGCTTCTGCCATTTCGGCTCGTTACAATGTAGAGCCACCAATCTTTTCTCATCCCTTATTAAAGCAGTACCTCAGAGGAGCCAAAAATATAAGACCTCCAAGAAGATCACCAATGCCTGCATGGGACCTCAACTATGTCTTGGAAAAATTCACCCTGCCTCCTTTTAAGCCAGCTGCTACTGCTGATATAAAGTTTTTATCTTGGAAAACAGCTCTACTCCTAGCAATAACTTCTGCAAGACGAGTTTCAGAGCTACAGGCACTCATGGCTGTGGAACCTTTTATCATTTTTTTATCCAGACAGGGTCTCTCTGAGGACAAACCCAACATTTATGCCTAAGGTGGTGTCCAGTGAGGCTCTCAACCAAACTGTTCACCTGCCAACTTTTTATCCAAATCCACAGAACAAGGGGGAGAGAATTCTGCATTCTTTGGATGTACACAGACAGCTTAGATTCTACTTGGACAGAACCAAAGTTTTCAGAAAGACAGAGCAATTACTAGTGACATATGCTGCAGGATCACAAGGAAAGGCTATCTCAAATTAGACTATTTCAAAGTGGATAGGCCACTGCATTCGTTTCTGCTATGTACACCATGGCAAGCCAGTACTGAAGGGCATTAGGCCAAACTTAACCAGAGCTGCAGCCACTTCAGCAGCCTTTCTTAGGGGAGTACCTACCAAGGACATTTTAGAGGCTGCTACTTGGAGTTCAGTGCACACTTTACAAAGCACTATCATCTGCCATTCTACTCTAAATCCAGGGCAGGCTTTGCCACTGCAGTTCTGCAGGGCCTCATAGCCGCTCCTAATGCGGTTTAGCTCCAGCCTCCCAAATTTAGCTTTGGGGCTCTACCCAAATGTAATGACTGCAACAGTGAAACACGAAGAACATAGTACAGTTGTGTACACTTACCATAAATGTAGATGTTCGAGTGTATTCACTGTTGCAGTCTAGGTTACCCACCCACCATCCCCCTTTTCTTCTTTTGGAACCTATCTTTCCTTTTCTGACTTATACAACCTATGTGGTGTATTTGCTTGTAGATGAAGGTAAATTTTATATTGGTGCATGTAATTATACATATTTAAATTATGGCAACCCTTTTGGGGGGGCACCTGACATCTGGGGCAAGAAAAACTAAAGAAAATGGCATCTGCTGCTTCTTTTATACCCCTGACGACCTGACGTCAGGGAAGAGGTGACAGCAGCCGACACAGGACCCAAGACTTTGGAATTCAGGCCGGCTGAGGGCAACCTGCCAGCAGGATTACCCCAAATGTAATGACTGCAACAGTGAATACACTCAAACATCTACATTTATGGTAAGTGTACACAACTGTACTTTCCCTTATTTACCTGTGAGGATTCAGATGCAGAGGATTCCATTCCCTCTGCCTCCCCTCCAGAGGACTTTTCTTTTGGTGAAACCTTGCATACTTTAAGAGAGCATTTCCACTGGGAATGCCAGGACTACCCTTAGTCCAAAAAGAGACTCAGAGAATTGTGAGACTTGCCTCAGCACAGACCTCTAGCTATACCCCTGGCCTGGACATTGTAGATGATGTCTTCATGGAATCCAGTCTTACTCTGATACTTTACCACCAGCTCCTAGAAAGCCTGACAGGTACTACAGAGCACCTGACTCTCACAAATTTCTCTTTAAAAATCCCACTGCGGATCCAGAGACTGTTTCCCAGGGACCTAGAGGCATTAAGGCTACTACAGCCAAAAACCCTACCCCTTTGGACAGGGATTCTAGAGCTCTAGACAGATAAGGTAAGAAGGTGTATACCTCTGCAACTCTTACCATCAGGGCTTTGAATTGCCAGTTTCACATGTCGAAGTACCAGCAGCATATTATGGAACTAATTAAACAAAAAATGTTGTTGCTTCCAGATTGTACAGAAAATAAATATTTACAACAGTTGTTGCATTCTGCAAACCAAGTTAGTAAACATACTTTGCAGTGTGGTTTTGATGCCTTAGAAGCATCTTACAGGGTTGCTGTCACTGGGTCTGTACTGAGAAGGCATGCTTGGCTGAAGGAACAAATCTTGCCAGACCATGTCAAATCAAAATTACTAGATGCTCCATTAAACCAGAAAAGTTTGTTTGGTGCAAAAGCAGAAGTTGTTCTTAAAAAGATGGAGGAAAAAGCTAAAGCTATGCAAACTTTTAAAAGATTTCTTACAGGTGCAGCCACCTAGATTCAGTAGGCATTGGCCTTCTAAAAACTGGTCCTTTCCAGTCCCTCTCAGGCATTCTCAGTCCAACCCCAGGGGCAACAAGCCACCAAGACTACAGTCTCAGGGTATGCAGAGATCTAAACAATGGAGTGCTCCCTCCTCTAAAACAGGGAGTGGTAAGCCACCCCCTTATGGAAAAAGTTCACAATGACTTGTCTATTTTGCTTCCCAGCAAGGCCGAAGTACTTGCACCCCTTGGAGGAAAACTCGCCCTGCATGCAAAAAACTGGGTGTCCATTACCCAGGACCGATGGGTCCTAAGCATTGTATCCCAGGGATGCAGATTCCACTTCCACTCACTGCCAACCCCAAGCAGGTTTTCAGAGCTTCCTCTAAACCAGTGGGCAGAGGCTCAAAAGCAAGTACTTTCTCTTCTCAGTATCAGGGCTATTCAACCTGTGCCAGTATAGCAAAGGGGACAGGGTTTCTACTCCAGACTGTTTCTGGTGCCCAGAAAAGAGGGCTCTTGGTGTCCTATCCTAGATCTGTCTAGTCTCAACACCTTCTCGGTGGTCCCAAAATTCATAATGCTGACTCTGCACCAGCTTCTTCCTATGCTGTCCAAGGATGCCTGGCTAGTCACTCTAGACTTAAAATAATCTTATCTGCAAATCCCCATAAAGGAATCTTGCAGGAAATATCTACGTTTCAGGGCAGTCTCTATGCACTATCAGTTCTCTGCACGTGCCTTTGGCTTATCTACTGCACTCAGGATATTCACAAAGTGCCTGGCTCCAGCTATTGCATACTGCAGGCAGAGAAATATTCAAATTTACCCATACTTGGATGATTGCCTGATTGAGGCGGACAGTCAGGAATTGCTACTTCAGCACCTGTCATTTGTAAAGAGACTTCTAACTTCTATGGGGTACACCATCAACGAAAGGAAATCAGAACTGGTGCCCAGCCAAAAGATTGTATTCCTGGGAGCAAGCTTGAACACAACTTCCCAGATGGCATTCCTAACACCAGAAAAACAGGTTTATTTGACAAACTACTTCAAACTAATGGCCACCAAAACCCAGCTATCTGCAAGAAAAATTCTGCAAGCCCTAGGGTTCATGGCCTCATGCATTCTTCTAATTCCATATCCAAGACTGCATATGAGGAAACTTCAGTGATACTTAAAATGTCTCTGGTGTCAACATTCTGAGGACCTGGAAACATTGATTCCTATCATTCCTTGTCTAAGGGCAGAGTTCCTTTGGTGGGCAGAGGCATGCAACCACAACAAGGGACTTTCACTCAACCCCTCGCTACCCAAACCCCGACAAAAGACGCATCAGACTATGCATGGGGGGCTCACATGGCAGGCAAATGCATTCAAGGCAAATGGAGCCCAGGGCAAATTCCCCTGCGTATCAATCAAAAAGAAATGTTAGCTGTACAGAATGCTCTGACAGCCTTCAAATACCTTATCCTTCCAGGACAACTCCAGATAAAGACAGACAAAACCACAATTATTTGGTACATAAACAAGCAGAGGGGAACTCATTCCTACCTACTCTGCAGGTTAGCCAAGATCCTGTGGAACACAGCCTTGAGCAACCAAGTGCACCTGCAAGCTCAGTTCCTGCCAGGCAAACAAAATTCACTGACAGACGACATAAGCATAAATCTGCTTGACCCATAGGAATGGAACCTGGACCCCAACTCATTCAAACTTCTAATCCACAGGTGGGGGACTGCAGAGGTGGACCTCTTTGCTTCCCCCCTAAACCATCAGTTGAGCAAATTTTGCACCAGAAATCCCCACAGCCAAGCGTGGAAAGTGGATGCCCTATCCTTTACATAGGAAAACCTCTCAATTTATGCCTTTCTCCCTCTGCCCCACCTTTCAAAAGTAGTACTCAAGATCAAACAGGACAGGCCAAGGACAATCCTTATTGCCCCAGACTGGCCATGCCAGCACTGGTACCCACTCCTACGCAGTCTGACAGCAGTGCCACCCTGGCATCTACATCAGAACACAAGAAACACTAGAGGCCAGCATAAGTAGTTCCACGTCTTTTAACTCTAACATAGTGTTGATTTAACAAATAATGTATATACTGTAATATATACAGCCTTGTTGTTTGGTTTTATTTTCACCTATGGTTTAATTGTGTATGTTCACATGGATCATTCACTTATTTATGAATGTTTTTTTGCCATATTAATGCATATAATTTATGGTATATACCAAATATCAAATGATTATCAAGGACATCCCAAAATATGTCTTCATTTACTTTTTGTTTACTGCAGCCTGGTTGTCAACTAATGAATTATTCAGAAGGTATGGACTATACCTTCCATTGCTTTTGGCTGGGTGAAGAATATATAAAGATTACTGGTTTGCTGGTTGCAATAATTCTTTCTTTAATTTCTCTCACTGAAGAAGGCAGTAGCCAAAACTAGTTTGAATGTTGTTATTTGGACATTATCATGTCCTTTTGCAGTATTTCATTATTCTTCGAATAAAAGACGTGGAACTACTTATGCTGGCCTCTAGTGTTTCTTGTGGATTGGTTTGGCCGAGCATGCTGTACATGCGAGGCGTGCTGTTTGGATCTACATCAGAACCCCTGCCTGCTGTCACAGCAGGAGGGACAGATTTTGCATCCACAGCTGTGAACCCTGAACCTTGCAGCCTGGCCTATTCCCTGAATACACCACCAGCAACCCTCAGCAAACAGGTGGTGGACGTCATCCTTGAGGCCTGAAGGCCTAGTACTAGGAAATCCCTATTCAGAAAAGTGGAAAAGATATTGTTCTTGGAGTCAGTCTCAAAGAAAGGACACAGCTGTGCTCACCTTACCTCAAATCCTGGATTAACTAGCAGAGCTACTCCACAAAGGCCTATCCTTCTCATCTATTAAAATTCATGTCTCTGCCGTCACAGCTCATTACAGTACTGAGCCACCTCTATTTTCACAGCCTCTCATCAAACAGTTCCTGAGAGGAGCTAATAATTTAAGGCCCCCGAGGAAAGCTCCCACCCCTGTCTGGGACCTTAACTTTGTACTAGAGAAGCTCACACTTCCCCCGTTTGAGCCTGCTGCTGCAGCAGAGTTAAAATTCCTCTCTTGGAAAACAGCCTTACTTCTAGCCATCACTTCAGCAAGAAGAGTGTCTGAGTTACAGGCACTAATGGCTGTGGAACCCTTCATTATTTTCCATGTGGACAGGGTTTCCCTCAGGACTAACCCTTCATTTATGCCCAAGGTGGTATTCAGTGTGGCTTTAAACCAATCCATCCATTTACCAACGTTTTTCTATAATTCTCAGAATGAAGGAGAAAGGATTCTCCACTCCTTGGACTTTCACAGACAGCTCAGGTTCTACCTTAATGGAACTAAACCTTTCAGAAAATCTGACCAGCTGCTAGTCAGCTTTGCTACAGGGGCAGAGGGCAAAGCCATTTCAAAGCAAACCATTTCCAAATGGATAGCACACTGCATCCATTTCTGTTACAAACACCATGGAAACCTACCCCACAGGGGATCAGAACTCATTCCACTAGGGCTACCTCAACCCACTACAGCATTTCTCAGGGGAGTCCCTACTAGGGATATCCTGGAAACTGCAACCTGGAGTTCTGTACACAACTTTACCAAGCATTACCACTTACCTGTTTTTTCCAAATCCAGAGCTGGATTTGCCACAGCAGTCTTACAAGGCCTGATAGCCAGCCCCAATACTTCTTGACTGCCTCCACCCTTCCTCAGCTTTGGGAATTAACCCAAGTGTGATGACTGCAACACTGAAACACAAAGAACATAGTACAGTTGTGTACACCTAGCATAAATGTAGATGTTTGAGTGTATTCACTGTTGCAGTACTGGTTACCCTCTCTCCATCCCCCTGACTTTTCTATTCTATCTACCTATCCTTTTTTTGGCCATATCTTATGGAAATGGCATTTACTTTTTACTGGAGGCGTTCCACACCATGTAATTGCTTCCTATTTTGGGGGCTCCTGACATCTGGGGCAAGAAAAACTGATGTAATGGCTTCGGCTGCATGTTTTATACCCATGACAACCTGACGTCATGGAAGAAGCGACAGCATCCGATGCAGAAATCCCAAGACTCTGGTATTCGGGCCGACTGAGGACTACCTGCAGGCAGATAGCTCCAAGTGTGATGACTGCAACAGTGAATACACTCAAATATCTACATTTATGGTAAGTGTACACAACTGTACTTTTCACAGATTAGTTGCAGCTACAGAAGTGCACACATCTTACTTGCAGTTGTTGCAGATTTTCAGACTAGGTCAGTGTTGCTCTTGATGTGCAATGCTGACTTCTATATCTGGTTTAGTCTTGTATCCATATTTTTCTAGGGCACATTTACTTACCTGTCTCATTAGCAAAGTGCATACAGTTTATACTGAGTAACAAGTTGCTGTGCTTAACTCCTAGGTGTTTTTAGTTTCTGTCTGTTATATTCTTGCACTTAGCTACAAATACCCTTTGCTGCTGAGCAGAACCTTCTTTACATTCTAGATCACAGTATTTTTAAATATTAACAACAGTAACAGAAAGCCAAACAGAAATGCATTTCTAGATGTACGATGTCAGTGTGTAAAGAGTTAGGACATTATGTAAAAAAAAAAGTCACTGTTCCAACTGGATAACAGATCAGGAGTTATGAAGCAGAGAGTGGTATTTACAACAGGTTTTCTTTGCATAGCATAGCTATGTATGGCACAAGATAAATTCAAATGGGAAAAGAGGCCATTATAATTGTAAAGGAAGTAGCAGAGTATAAAAAAGACAAGATGTCTTCTTTTAGACATTTTTAAGGGACATGTATGTGTGAGTGTACTCAGACAAAGACAAAAAAAGTATAGAATCTGGGTATACATGAGAAAAAAATTAAACTGTATTGTAAAATAATAATAATAAATTACTGCTTCTTTATTTATTGTCTATATTTTCACAAAAAACTGAATAACACTAAAATTAGCAGTCATTGGTCAGTGCTGAATGTTGGCTTGCAAGGCTTTTTTTTTAAACAAGAAGCATTCTCATTAAATTATCACTTATGACATAGGCAATCATACATTTATATAAATGAAAACAATCCATATTGACACAGTCCTAGTTGCATGCATTTTACTTCACAGACCATATTGAAATAATTTTAGTTGCAAACATTATCCATCACTGGTAATCTTACCCAATCATTGTCAGTTAGACATTACAGTGCTCATTCATATCCTGTGTTCTTTTAAACGTCATTCCTCTTTTGTATGTATTGTTCCCACAAATCCCATTGTTTCTATGTAATTTGCTCCTACCCTTTTCTAAAAATCCCAATTAAAGTTGTTTTATCTCTGTTACTATATTCACTACTTCTAGCGCAGTTGGTTTAGTGTTTGATTTCCATTTCCTATTAACTGCTTTTTTTTGCAGCCACCAAAATTAAACTCAGCAAGACCTTACTATGTCTAGGCAATTCCGATTCTGTATCATAGCTCAGAAAAATCATTTCCCTAGTTACACCAATTTGCTTACCCAATATCTCTGATAGAGTAGTCTGCAGGGAGTCTTTAAAGTCTGCTAACTCATTACACTCACATAAAAATATGTTCCCAATCCTTTCTAACCTCCTCTGACCGAGTCTTATAGTTATGCAGTATTTTGTATGCTTTACTAATTATTCCTGTTTTAACAGCAGCTTCTGTTCTAGATTCTACTAAAAACTCTACCAGTACCTGTCTTTTGTTTAAGACTCCCTATTTTCTTTTCTCTTTGCCTATACTCTGATATCAGTCCTTGATGAGAAAGGCAATCTCTGACATGCAGTCCAAATACATTCTTGGCATCTTCTTATTGAATTACCTTTCCCTCTCTAGGTATTTGTTCCCAATACCTTGGTTCCTTTGTTAGTTTTCTCCAATAAATTCCAGCCCCCTCTTGCTTATTGTATATCTCCTTAGTTGCAGTCACCCCCTATTGGCAGAATCTCCTTTCTGCATTCCCATGTTGGCTTAGTTCTTTTTTCTGCTACTTTATGAATATAATATGCTGTATGATTATTGTTATTCTCCTTAAAGGTCTGCATCTAAAATCCCTGTTTCTCCTTGTTTCTTCAGCTCCCCCCGGTTCATCATCATCCCTTTCCACTTTGAATTATAGGTTTCTGCTTGTGCTATGTATAGGAACCTTAACTGTGTAGTTCTGAAATAACTTGTGACAATCGTGTCATGGCCCAGCAATCAAGGAGCCTCGGTCTTCACCACTAACACCAGGGAGGTCGTCTCCTAGAAGAGGAAAGGATAACTAATACACACAGTAAAGTACAATTTCCCTTAAGTGCACACAGAGATCACAGTCAGTCTGGGGCTGGTTGTTCCCTTACTCTCCAGGTCCCTAATAAGACTCCCCACTGGCACAGCTATAGGGTCCAGATCTCAGCCTAGCTGGCAAGCTAACCTCCAGTACCCTCTCTGTCCCACCAGTGCTTCGTGTCCCTGCCCAGGTAGCTGACAGCCACCCACACTTTGAGATAAGTATTTATACAACTTCACAGACACTCCTGGGAAAGGCTGACACAGATTCTCCAGCTGTGCCCCTTTACCCAGACTATATGGTAGTAATTTCTGCCACCACCAGCTTAATAATTATCAGCTACCCAAAGGCCCTTAAAAGGGTGTCCAATTATTACTGTGCAAAATTATTATCCAGTTGGTAATGTGACTATTCAGTCTTAAGGCTGATTAGAGTGGCTTATTACACTAACCTCTATAAATATGAAATGTACTCTAGAGCCTAACTTGTCACTACACAAACCAGCCACAGGTAAAGGTTTTTAAAATATTTGATAATAAATAATTAAAACACAAGACAATACTACTACACCACAGAGATATCTAAGAGTTCAGAGATCACACACAAACTTGAAATAATTCAGTAGGACAGGTCTGATGTCAAAGAAAAACACTTAACTTTCTAATCTTCAGCTATTCTTAAGAGAAAACACAGTGCTATAATCTTACTTACATACATAAAGAGCATAAGCAGTACTGGGGTTGATGGTCCAAGACAAATGCTTTCAGTCTCCCACTGAACAGTAGTTTTTAAAACACTTACAAACAGCTCTGCTAAGGCCCTCCCAAATTACATCATTTTGACACTTAGGTTTTCCCAGTATTCACGTTACATTATTTTGACACTTAGTCTGGAGTTCCCAGGCCACAAACTGCATTATTTAGCAAGCTAACACCTGCTCAGGAAACTACAACAATAAAAGACATTTCATATGTATACTCTAACAATTATTCCTTAAGTTAAGACAATAGAAAGAATGTGTTCAGCCAGATGCTTTGGCACCATTTTTTAGATAATTGTAACTTCAAAGAACATTTGAAATGCTTGGCTTGATTTTCCTTACAGCAGATGTCAATGTTGCAATAATCTTGAAGTTCACATTTTACAGTGTTTTTTTTCATTTAAAAACACAAGCATGTATTTACATTTATTTATACAAATGATAGAGTTATGTATCAAATTTTGTCTGACTAGGCTGGCAGCCTTCGCCTATCTTTCCCCAGTCTTCACATCTCTTCCCCCCTGGAGAACTCAAGCTAGTTTTTCAAGTGACCCTTGAGAAACTCCGCTTGAGATTAGGTCTATCTGGATGTACCTCACCCCATTCCCTGTCTTGAGAGCCCACCTGCACTGGCATTGCTACTCCCACTGCGGTGCTGCACTGACATATCATATACTTGCAACCACAGGCTCCATCTTAGCAACTTGGCATTTTGCTGACTGGCTCTGTTTAGCCATATTAGAGGGTTGTGATCTGTCATTACAGTGAATTATCTTCCATACAGATAAGGCTGAAGTTTCTGCAGTGCCCACACTATAGCTAGACATTCCTTTTCTACAGCTGCATAGCATTCCTCCGTGGGTTGGAGCTTATGACTGAGATAAACCACTGGGTACTCTTCTCCCTCTGAAGAAATCTGGCTAAGTACAGCCCCACCCAGTGGTTCAAAGTATGCACTTGCACAACAAATTCTTTGCTGTAATCTGGACTGGCTAACACGAGGGTCCTCCCAAAGCTTCTTTAAGCTTCTGAAATGCCTGCTCACATACTGGGGTCCACGCTACCTTATTTGGCCTGTTCTTCCTTGTCAGGTCTGTGAGGGGAGCAGCTATGGTACTATAACTAGGGATGAACTTTCTGTAGTACCCTGCTGTCCCTAAGAATACCCTCACCTGCTTTTTGGTAACAGGTGCAGTCAATGCCTGAATAGCTTCCACTTTGGCAGTTTCTGGCCTTATCGTACCACTCCCCACTCTATGTCCTAGGTAGGAGACCTCTGCCATACCCACCTGACATTTGCTCGGCTTAATGATCAACCCTGCCCTCTGTAGTCTGCCCAGCACCTCCCTGACATGCTGAAGGTGCTCCGGCCAGGAATGGCTGTAGATGGCAATATCATCTAGGTAAGCAAGGGCAAACCCTCCTGCTAGGATATTATCCACCAGCCTCTGGAAAGTCGCTGGGGCATTCTTCAACCCAAAGGGCATCTTTGTGAACTCATACAAGCCAAAAGAAGTCACAAAGGCTGACTTCTCTCTAGCACTGGTAGTCAAGGGCACCTGCCAGTAACCCTTGGTAAGATCAGTGGTTGTAAGTTATTTAACCCCACACAGCTGCTCTAGGGCCTCATCTGTCCTAGGAATGGGGTAAGCATCTGACTCTGTGTGACTATTTAATTTCCAGTAATCCACACAGAACCTGGTGCTGATATTCTTCTTTGGCACCAACACCAGTGGTGAGGCCCAGGCACTGTTGGACTCTTAAATCATCCCTAGTTTCAACATCTCCTGTACCTCCTCCCTCAGAGTCTGTTTGACTCTATCAGGCACCCTATAAGGGGGCTGCCTGATAGCCCTTTAGGGTCCAGTATCCAAATGGTGCTGCTCCAGGTGCGTGCTCCCTGGTTTCCCAGTGAATATGTCCCCACATTCCTGCAACACTGCTCGGATTTCTCGAACCTGGGTAGGAGATAGCTGCTGGGACATTGCTACCCCTTCCACCGAGGTGTCAGCCCGAGCCTCACTGAGGAGATCAGTCCCCAGATCTCCCTCAGACACCTCCTGCAATCCACTGCAAATACTCAGCACAAGGGCCTTCCTATCATGGTAAGGTTTCATCATGTTAACATGGTACAATTTGTGCCCCTTCTGTCTGCCTAGCACTTCCACCATGTAATTAACATCACTTACCTTTCTTACCACCTTGTAGGGTCCCTCCCAAGCTGCTTGCAGCTTGTTGTGTCTGACAGGAATGAGAACCATTACCTGCTGCCCCACAGCATATTCTTTAGCTCGAGCATTCCTGTCATATCACACCTTTTTCCGTTGTTGGGCTTCTGCCAGGTTCTCCTGGGGCCAAGCCCATGAGTTCCCTGAGCCTTGTCCTGAGGTTTAGGACGTATGCCACAACAGACTCCTTGCAAGACGCACACTCACCTTCCCACTCATCTCGAATTAAATCTAGAGGTCCCCTCACCCTATGCCCATACAGCAACCAAGGGTGAAAAACCTGTGGATTCCTGAGGAACCTCTCTGTAAGCAAACAACAGATGGAGCAAATATTTGTCTCACTCCCTCTTAAACTGATCTGCAAATTCCCGTAGCATGGACTTGATTGTAGAGTTTAACCTCTCAACAAGACAATTAGTCTGGGGATGGTAGGGTGTGGTCTTCATGTGCTTCACCCCACAGGACTTCCACAGACAAGCCAGCAGGTCTGAAATGAAATTGGCACCTCGGTCAGTCAGTATTTCATTTGGGAAACCTACCCTGCTGAAAATCTCTAACAAAGCATTTGCCACCTTCTGCCTCATTGGAGGACAAAGCCACTGACTCAGGGTATCATGCAGCATAATCTACAATCACTAGGATATACTTTTTCCCTGTGGAACATGGGGTACTCAGAGGACCCACAATATCCATAGCTACTTTCTGAAATGGCTCCTCAGTCACAGGCAAAGGCATCAAAGGAGCTCTCACCTTGTCTCCTGCCTTGCCTACCTTTTGGCACTGCTCACAGGTCCTGCAGTACCCTGTTACATCTCTGGAAATTCTAGACCAATAGAGGTTCTGCATAATACGCCTCTTTGTACGTTTTATGCCCATATGACCTGCAAAGGGAATATTATGGGCTATGGCTAGAAGCGCCAGATGCTAAGCTCTAGGCACTACCAACTGCTGTACTCTTTCACCTTCTAGCCCTCCCCTCCTTGTAACCCTTCCACAGGATGTCTAGCATCCTCTGACAGTGGTGCCTCACTGTCAGCCTGGGTACTACTACTCACCTCTACCTTTGCAGTAACCCTGTCCAAGGGAACATCAGTACCCACAAGCAGCTATGGCTCACATTCAGTCTCACTGCTACAGCGTAGCTTGCTCCTTGAAGTAACCACCTCAGCAGTCCTGGCTGCAAGTATGCAGTCTGTCTGGGTCTCCCCCAGGCTACCACACTTACATGCTTGTCTCCTAGGCTCACTGTGTGTAACTGCATGAGTGCATAGTACTGCCTCATCCAAGTCCTTCCCTCTCAGGACATCTGCAGAATGGTGGTTCCATACCCCAGTTGTCTCAAGACAACCCACTGTTGACATTTTATCTTTCCCACTTACTGGCTCCCTCACCTTTGGTTTCCCACCTTGCCTCTGTGGGCATCTGTATGCCACATAGCCCCACTGGTTGCATTCAAAACATTTAACCCTAGCTCCTGGACGTGTACTTGGACTAGCGGCTTCCCCTGCTACTAGCAGATTCTGTTGGGGCAGTCTGTGCTGCCCACCATGGGTTCCTTTAGACCCATGAGCAGTACTGGGGGTCCCCTTCCTGTGTAGGGCTGCCCTGCTGGCCAGGTGTAGGTCTCCCTCCTTCCCCAACTCATCTGAAGTAGCACATTGTCTGTCAGCTAACCAGATCCTCATGTCTTCAGGCAAAGTACTAAGGGCTTGTTCCGTCACCAAATGGACTGCCAACCCTTCAAAAGTGGTGACCTGACGTCCACTCACCCAGCTATGAAAATAAGTGCTCAGTTCAACAACATATTCACATACATTTTCATCTGCCTTGCATCTATGCTCTCAAAATGTTTTCCTATACCTTTCAGGTGTTAGCTTAAAACACTGTAACAGACATTTCTTTACAGCAGTATAATCAAAACAGACAGAGTCATGCCTTTGTGATGTACAAGTTACAGCTTTCCCATGGAGTAAGGGGGTCAGGAACTGTACCCATAGCCTTTGGTCAACAGTATACTATACACATACCCTTTCAAACATGTGAATGAAACTATCAAAATTATCCCCCTCTTTAAATTGCGGAAGAAATTTACTGACCTGTTGTGCTTCTAGGGTCCAGTTACTTCCTTTCCCATTACCTCCATGACTCTTGCAAAAAGTCAGCATTTCCCTCTCATGCTTCCTCTGATGCTCCTTTTCTTCGGCTTCTATCTCCAAACGCCTGGCCTCCATCTCAAGTATGTTTAGCTCCAGCTGGATTTTTAAGTCCGCTGCAGAAAGGTTGAGCTGTTCATTCTCTCAGGATATTGTATCTCCACTGCCAGTTTGATTGTCCTTCGCAGAAAGGTTGAGCTGCCCATTCTCTGAGGATATTGCATCTTCACTGCCAGTCTGATTTTTCTCCTGAATGCTGTTTATTGAAGCAGCTGTAACCAAGGCTGCAATCAGGTCTGCCTTAGTCAGGTTTCCATGCACCAGTCCCCTAGCCTTGCACATCTCTATCAGCTGGCTCGTTGTCACCTTTTCATACTCCTGTGCTGACATGCTGCCTGCTCACCCTGACTAACTAAGCTAACAAAAGAAATAAAACAATTGTGATCTGAACTCTTGAGTATACACTGCGTGGCTGATTTAGAGTACAAAACACCCCTAGAAATCACTGTACATAAGCTACAGAATTCACTCCACCCACACCACTGCCAAACACTTGTGAGGATATCTTATCCCAACCACTGCCACCGCTTGTGACGACCATGCCCTGGCCCAGCAATCAAAGAGCCTCAATCCTCACCACTAACACCAGGGAGGTTTTCTCTTAGAAGAGGAAAGGATAAGTAATACACACAGTAAAGTACAATTTCCCTTAAGTGCACACAGAGATCACATTCAGTCTAGGGCTGGTTGCTCCCTTGCTCTACAGGTCCCCAATAAGACTCCCCACTGGCACAGCTATAGGGTCCAGATCTTAGCCTAGCTGGCAAGCTAACCTCCAGTACCCTCTCTGTCCCACCTGTGCTTCGTGCCCCTGCTCAGGTAGCTGACACACACCCACACTTTGAGATAAGTATTTATACAACTTCACAGACACTCCTGGGAAAGGCTGGCACATGTTCTCCAGCTGTGCCCCTTTACCCAGACTATACGGTAGTAATTTCTGCCACCACCAGTTTAATAATTATCAGCTACCCAAAGGCCCTTAAAAGGGTGTCCAATTATTACTGTACAATATTATTAGCCAATTGGTAATGTGACTATTCAGTCTTAAGGCTTATTAGAGTGGCTTATTACGATAACCTTTATAAATATGCAGTGTACTCTAGAGCCTAACTTGTCACTACACAAACCAGCCACAGGTAAAAGTTTTTAAAATATTTAATAATAAAGAATTAAAACTCAACAATACTACTACACCACAGAGATATCTAAGAGTTCAGAGATCACATAGAAACTTAAAATAATACAGTAGGACACGTCTGGTGTCAAAGAAAAACACTTAATCTAACTTACTAATCTTTAGCTATTCTTAAGAGAAAACACAGTGCTAAAATCCTACTTAGATACATAAAGAGCATAAGCAGTACTGGGGTTGATGGTCCAAGACAAATGCTTTCAGTCTCTCACTGAACAATAGATGTTAAGTTGTCAATCTCGCCTTCATTCTTGCTGGATGGTTCGGAGCCGATCCTCGGCATCGACTCGGCCACTTACTAAAGCTCGAGAGCTAATTTTACCGGCTCGAGGCATCCCTATATCCCATGATGCAAGGTGATGACTACCTAGATCTTGTTTGCCGCTTTCACTTGTGAGGTGCTTTTTTTACCGGCTCCTGGTAAGTTATTCAAATTCAGACTTTTAGTCTCACCCCTTTAGTTTTAGTCACCTTTTGTTGTTGTGTAAACTCTTAACTATTAATTTAACCCTATTCCCGTTAGTTTTCCCTATTTTTCTAGTTATTTATCCCTACCCTTAAGTTAAGCCTTAAGCCTCCCCCTTTCCTAATTTTTCTGTCAGGGATTCTGTGTGGTGTTTGAGTGTGTTTGTATCTCTGTTTAAATTTTTTATTATTGGATTGGGTGTTTATTGTGTGTGTGTCTGTGTTTTTTGTTAGTTAGTGTTTCCTCGACACAGCTATGTCGAAGGGCACAAAGGTCTCAGGCTTCAAGAAGTGTGACTCGTGCTGTCAGAAGATGTCTCTGACAGACGGTCACACTTCTTGTGTTTACTGCCTGGGACCTCTGCACCTGCAGGACTCTTGTGCTATCTGTCATGCCTTCAGCCCAAGAGTCCTGCAGGAGCGCAGAAATAAATGAATACTGAGGGGCTTATTAAAGCCTGAGAGCTCCCCGACTAAGTTGGCTCCGGGGAAGCCCTCGAAACCAGTTAAGCCTTCGGCTTCAAGTCCTAAGCCATCGGCTACTGGTTCTCCTTCAGTGTCGAGATCGGCTCTGGCTGGAGCCGATCCTTCTGTATTACAAGTTGCAGTATCGGCTCCATCCGACGCCGATGCTGCTAAGTCTGGGCACTCAGTGTCAGCTCCGACTGGAGCCGACGTATCCTCGGCTCCTTCGGCTCCACCTGTCTCAAAAAAGAGATCACGATCCCCTTCGTTGGAGTCAATATGTTCGGCTCCGATATCACCCCTGCTCTTGGAGCGGAGCCATCGGAGCCGTTCTTCTCGGTCGTCCAGGCTGTCCGAACACGACCTTGAGAGAGTGGTGAGTAGACTATTAAAGTCTCAGGCATTGGCCCAAATGCTCCATAGCCCGTCTCAACAGACGGTAGCTATCACACATCCACCTAACATTCCTCCTTCGACTCTCTTACAGAGCTCGGAGCCGGAGCTCCTCGGAGCCGTGACTGTTGTGTCTTCGGAGCCAATAGCACCCCCCCCCCCTTCGGCTCCATCGTCCTCTGCTTCGATTTCCTCCATTAGGCCTTCATTGGAGGGATCCGGGCGTCTGGTCTCTCTCGTCGGCTCCGAGGGGGCAAGTGGCATCGGACCCTTGTCCGACCTCGTTATCCCTCTCGGAGCTTCGGCGCTGGTGAGCTTGGCCCCGACATCTGCCTCGGAGCCGTCCCTGTCGGTGCGGCCTGGAGTTCCTATCTCTTCGGAGTGGGAGCCTTCGGGCCTCTCTGATGGGGGAGCCTTCGAGTTGATGAGAAGTGTACTAGCCCCAGGGCATAGTCAACGGTCAGTTCCATCAGTTCCTCCCACTACAGTGCCTGCTGACGTCTCTTCCCACTCTCTTGCTCCCGGACCCAGAGATCCAACGCCTCAGGTTTCCCCATTGGGAATATCTTCCTCTTCCGAGGCTTCTCCTGACCCGTCAGGTGAACCTCCGCGTAAGAGGACATATAAGAGGAAACATCTAGACTCCCCCGAGTCTATTACATTCGATACTGACTTGGATGAGTCGGAGGGATCCCCAAGGTCCCCCTCTGAGGATGTCTCTTTCTCAGACATCCTTGAACTCCTTAAGCAGAGGGGGAACTGGCCTTCCCTTAATCCTTCCGAGGACGAGTCAGTATACCTGGAGGCATTCGGGTCTCGACCCTCCACCTCCTGGGTGTCTCCGCCTTTCGACCCTCTTATGGACATGGTGGCTCGGAAGGCGTGGATGGCCCCGGATTCGGTGGAACCCATTCCTCGGAGGCCTTCTAAATTCCCTACGGCCCCACCTGATAGGCAATATTTGACAAAAGGTGTCCCGGTTGATGCCATGGTGATGGCTGCAGCCACCAAGAAGGAACTAGCTGATCCTTCAGTACCTGTCCATCCTCCTAACAAGGATTCTAGGACTATGGATAGGTACGGCAAGCGGATTTTTTTCTTTAGCGACCTTTGCCATGTGATCGCTGAACTACTTGTGTCACTTCACCTGCCTTCAAAGAGATGTTCTTAAAGAGTTGGGAGAAGTTTTACAGGATCTGTCAGCTGCTGGGTCCCAGGATAAAATTAACTCACAGCTAGGAATCCTAAACTCCATTGTTAACTCTTCCATGCGGCTCATTTCATATGCAGCCGATGGAGCGAGTAGGGCCGCAAGCACAGGAGTGGCTTTAAGGCGTCAATCCTGGATGCGGCTTTGTAATTTTGCAGATCCCTTCAAGGTGTCCTTCACAAACTCTCCCTTTGATGGCTCAACTTTTTTCGGACCTCAAGTGAAAGACACCTTGACTAGATGTGAACAAGATGGCAAGACTCTTTCTGCCGTAGGAGTCCGTTTCTCCACCCCTTCAAGACCTTACCCAAAAGGTCAGAAGGGAGGGAAAATGTGGTTCCGCAAATCTCAAGGAGTCACGCCTGACACACGAGGTCAGTTTACCCCCAGAGGCAGAGGGGGTAACAATAACAGACACCACCCTAGAGGCAGAGCGGGTCCGCAGAATCAGGGTAGCAGGGAGCCTCTCCCTGACAAACCCTTCCAGCATCCCTGAGATGTTGCCCGATTGTCCACCTTCGGAGGCAGTTGGGGGAAGGTTATCGCTGTACCCAAAAGCCTAGCTTTCCCTTTCTCAAGACAATTGGGTACAGTCGATCATATCCGAGGGTTACAAAATTCCCTTTATTCAGACCCCAATTCAGCAAAAGGGAACCCTTCCAGACGTTCCACCCGGTCTAAGGGAACTAGCAGTACTAGAGATTTCAAAACTGCTAGCAAAAAGAGCCATCCAGCCAGTCCCAGCAGACCAAATAGGATCCGGTATCTACTCAACGTTCTTTTTAGTACCAAAAAAGACAGGGGACTGGAGACCAATATTAGATCTCAGCAAACTAAACAAGTTTGTAAAGAAAACAAGATTCCGGATGGTCATGCTTCAGTCCATTCTACCCTTTCTGGGCAAGGACATTTGGATGTGCTCGGTAGACCTTCAGGATGCGTACTATCACATAAAAATTCACAGGCGCTCCAGAAGGTTTCTCCACTTTCGGCTGGGGACCAGTCACTTCCAATTCAGAGCCCTGCCATTTGGACTCACTACAGCCCCCAGAGTATTCACCAAATGTATGGCAGCGGTTACTGCTCACCTGAGACGTCAAGGATTCCAGGTGTTTCCATATCTAGACGACTGGCTCCTCACTGCCACCACCAGGCATCAATTTCTCCAAGCCAGAGATTACACCATTCACATTTGCAGAGGGCTAGGGATTTCTATAAATTTTGAAAAATCTGCCTTGTCGCCTTGTCAGTCTATTACCTTTATAGGTGCCCAATTGGACACCGTACAACTTTCAGCAAAGTTAATAGACCAAAGGATCTTGGACATTCAAAATCACGTCCATGTGATTCTTCTCAGCAACAAAATTCAGGCCAGATTTGCTCTGAAAGTATTGGGTCTTATGGCGGCCGCCATAACACTTCTTCCCCTTGCCCGCTTTTACATGCGTCTTCTACAGTGGATGCTGTTCGCCCAATGGTCCTTTCAACAACTTCCCATGCGTCACAGGATCTTCATAACTCCAATTTGCAAAAGGCATCTGACCTGGTGGATATCGTCCACTCAAGTCCATCAGGGCAGACCCTTTGTTCCTCCCGCCCCGGTCGCCACGGTTACATCGGACGCCTCCCTGATCGGGTGGGGGGGCATTATCAGGGCAGGATGGTCCATGGCACTTGGCAACCTTTCAAATGCCACCTGCACATAAATGTCCTGGAGATGAGAGCAGTGCTTTTAACGTTGCAAGCCCTCAATGACTCTCTTTCCCTGGGAACTATTGCAGTCCAAACGGACAATATGTCCATAGTGTGGTATATCAACAAGCAGGGCGGAACCAAGTCCTATCCACTGTGTCGAGAGGCTCTCAGACTTTGGCAGTGGGCAGTCTCTTCTCAGTGGTTTCTAATAGCAATGCATATCCCTGGGAAATCCAACATCATAGCGGACAGGTTGAGCAGAGCTATTCTCATGCCTCACGAGTGGTCTCTCAAACAATCTGTGACGGAACAGATTTTTCAGAAGTGGGGCCTTCCTTGCTGTGATCTTTTTGCTACACCTCAAAACAGCAAATGCCCCGACTTCTTCTCTCTCTTCCCCCTTCCAGGCCATCCCCCCAGAGACGCTCTAACCCAAGATTGGCCCTGGGGACTTCTTTATGCCTTTCCTCTGATACCACAAGTAATTCAGAAAGCAACCGCCTTGAGAGCCAAGTTGATTCTCATTGCCCCTTATTGGCCTCAACAGATATGGTTTCTGTTCCTACATCATTATCTTTTGGTACAGCCATGGCATCTGGACCCGGTTCCAGATCTTCTGATCCACCAGTCGGGGCAGCTGCACCAATCCTTACCTTCTCTCAACCTCACTGCTTGGTTGCTCCGCTTCCATCCCTAGCCAGGCTTCCTATGATTTCTAATCCCGTCCGGGATATCATAGTAGCTTCCCTTAAATCTTCCACCAGAAGGATTTACACTAGTAAATGGCAACGTTTCTCCTTCTGGGCAAAAGTTAGGAATATAGACCCCTATACTGCCCCGATTCATTCGGTCTTGGACTTCCTAGCTGAGATTTTTCATTCAGGATCTTCTTCCTCCACAGTAAAAGTTCAGCGGGCAGCCATTTCAAATTTTCATATAGGCTTGTTGGACCACAACATTATGTCACATAAACTTTGCAAGGCATTCCTTAGAGGTATTTTTTTACTTAAACCTCCGATTAGAGACCCCCCACCACAGTGGGATCTAAATTTAATTTTAACATCCTTGATTCTTCCCCCTTTTGAACCTGCGGCTGCCTGTTCGTTGAAATTTCTTTCTTGGAAGGCTCTCTTTCTAGTCGCCATTACTTCTGCCAGGAGAGTATCTGAGCTTCATGCCCTCTGCATTCGTCCTCCCTACTTAATCTTCCACAAAGACAGAGTTTCTCTAAGGACTAATCCGTCTTTCTTACCCAAAGTGGCATCGCAGACGAACTTAAATCAATCCATTGATCTTCCAGTTTTTTTCCCAAATTATTCTAATAGAGCGGAACAAAAACTACATTATCTTGATGTTCACCACCAACTCAGATATTATCTGGACAGAACCAAACATTTTAGGAAATCTGATCAACTGTTTTTATCCTATGCAGAGAACAGGAAAGGCCTTCCAGTATCCAAGGTAACTCTATCTAGATGGCTGTCTTCTGTGATTACTTGCATTTATCAGCTCAGAGGTAAAGAGTTGATTTCTAGGCCAAAAGTCCATTCTATCAGAGCTCTAGCTACAGCTACAGCCTTTCAGGCTAGACTTCCAATAGACACTATTTGTGCAGCAGCCACATGGGTCTCTCCTCATACCTTTGTTTCACATTACAAATTAGACTTGGCCTCCAGAGACAGAGCGAATTTTGGTTCCACCGTTCTCAAGAGTCTGTTCCATTGAGCCACCCAGGATAGAGGTGCTAGGGACCCGGTCCCATCCAGCAAGAATGAAGGCGAGATTGACAACTTAACATTAAGAAGTTATGTACCTACCATAACGTTCCATGTTAGTTGTCTTCTCTCGCCTTCTTTCTTGCGTCCCGCCCACCATCTCTCTAGCCTGGTCAGACCGAGAAGATTGTGCCTCTTCCCTTAAGAGTCTTAATCCAATTTTTCCAACTAATCAGCTTTCTAGTGTCACTAGATTAGGTTGATCTTTTTTGGGGATTAAGATTATTATTATCATTATTACTATTATTACCTCTTCCTCCTCCTCTCCAGTTGGAGGAATGTATTGCATAATTTCCTTAGCTACCAAACGAGATCTGGGTAGTCATCGCCTTGCATCATGGGATATAGGGTTGCCTCGAGCCGGTAAAATTAGCTCTCGAGCTTTAGTAAGTGGCCGAGTCGGAGCCGAGGATTGGCTCCAAACCATCCAGCAAGAAAGAAGGCGAGAGAAGACAACTAACATGGAACGTTATGGTAGGTACATAACTTCTTATTTTTAAAACACAAACAGCTCTGCTAAGAACCTCCCAAATTACGTAATTTTGACACTTACTCTGGAGTTCCCAGGCCACAAACTGCATTATTTAGCAAGCTAAAACCTACTCAGGAAACTACAACAATAAAAGACATTTCACATGTATACTCTAACAATTATTCCTTAAGTTAAGACAATAAAAAGAATGTGTTCAGCCAGATGCTTCAGCACCATTTTTTAGATAATTGTAACTTCAAAGAACATTTGAAATGCTTGACTTGATTTTCCTACCAGCAAATAGCAACATTGCAACAATCTTGAAGTTCACATTTTACAGTGTTTTCTTTCATTTAAAAACACAAACCTGTATTTTACATTTATTTATACAAATGATAGAATTATGTATCAAATTCTACTTGACTAGGCTGGCAGTCTTGGCCCATCTTTCCCCAATCTTCACATACCCCTTCAAAGTGGGCAATCCCAATCCGCCTTGTTTTGTTGGAAGAATCAGCTTATCCCACTTGACTCGTGCCCTCTTCCCCTCCCAGATAAAATCCTTCAGCTCTTTATTATTTGCTATCCACAACTTCTTCTCTAGTTGATAAAAATATGCCTTATCTGTGCATAAGACTAATAGGACTAAAATCGTTTTAACTGCTTTTAATATCCGTATCCATATAACAGAGCTTCCAGTTTCTCAGTTTTTGTATCATCTTTTGTTTAGTCTCTTCTCACATATCCTTAGCTGCCACACCAGAATAATTTTTAATCCATACTCCTAAATACTTAATTTTATCATGTTTCCATATATTGCTGAACCATTTTGTGTGTGTACGTAATTTACTGTTATTGCCTTTGTTTTAGCTTCATTAATTTTGCATCCCGAAAAGATCTGAAACTGTCTCAAAACTTTCCACAACACTGTAGTGTCCTTTTGTGGTTTTACCAGGTATAAAATAATATAATCTGCAAACAGGACCAATTTTTCTTGACTACCATACAAATTGTATCCTTGAATTTTTATGAGTTCCTTATTTTCTTTGCCAGTGGTTCTAAATATAATGCAAACAACATAGTGAAAAAGGACACCCCTGCCTGGTTCCTCTGCTCGAGCAGAAATTGTCAGAGAATAACCTACCAACTTTAATTTTCACCTCAGATCCATCATATATCCTCCTAATCAACCATATAATTTTATCAGGGAATGAAAATGCGTCCATTACCCTGTTCATAAAGTCCCAGCTTACTGTATCAAAACTTTTCTGTACATCAAGACCCGTCAACAACCAAGGTATTTTCTTACATTTTGCTTCCTTCTGGATCATCGGTGTTCTGTTAATGTCAAATGTTTGCCTCCCCTCTACAAAACCACAATGATCCATATCAGTCTATTTTATCATCACTTTTGTCATTCTTTTAGCCATTATAGACATATAAACTTTGAAATCCATCCATTCATCCTCAACTCTTTTTTTCCATTTTGCACATGGGATCATGGTGTCAATTCAACGGGGGGGGGGGGGGGGGGCATAATGGTTAAATTGTTTACCCTACAGACACAAGGTGCAAGGTTTGATTCTCACATGGGGTAATTGGCTAGGCTTAAAATGGCGCACAAGGGCACTTAGCCTAGTACTAATCTATGAACCTATGAACAGTGACAGTCATCTTGAGCCAATGTTCACACTGCTGGGTGGCCTGTATGAAGCTGGATCTGATGGATCTTTACCCTGTTTAGGTATTACAGCTATCACTTTCTTCCAGGATGTTGGTACTTGTTCTCCTCTTAAAATACTATTAAAGAAAGCCTTCCATATCTTTATCATTTTTTTCCCTCCTAGCTTCCAAACTTCCACAGGTGGACCATAAATTCCTGGGGACTTTTCTGCAGATTGGTTATCTTAACCATTTTTATCTCACCTCCTCCTACTCTGTTTAACTTTGGCATGTTTAATTCTTCTGTAAACATTTCCATTTGTACATTTTATTGATTTCCATATTTCGCGCTTTATACAGACTTTCATAGAATTTCCAAAATATTTCTATTTTTTTCTACAGGTTCTCTTGTTTTCTTCCTTGTTATAGGTGCTGTAAACTTGGCAACAGCCCTTTCTACTTTTTGTTGCCTGAATCGTTGTGCTAAAGGTTTTGTGCTCTAAAGAGTTATCAAAAACAGTTGCTTAACAGCAGTCTTTCTAAACTCATGCATATTATCGAGGTAATCCCTGATTTTCTGTTTTGCATTCTGCAGTTGCTCCTCTTCTTATTCTGTGGGATTCCCCCCTATTTTGCAAGACTTTAACAATTGTCAGTCCCTCTAAATAATTTTTGTTACTTCTTAATCATTGCTCCCATTATTTTATTTCAACTTTATCTTCTTCAGTAACTCCTGAATAATTTCCACTACCCATTGCTTAAATTCTTCTGTTTTCAATAGATAGGCGGGAAAGTGGCAGTGTCTCATTCTTATTTCATTACCCCGTGTTTTTATTTTAGTTATTATTGGCACATGATCTGAAATAGTTATTGGGTGCATATCAAAAACTTCACTTAAATGCACATGTTCCTTTGAAGTGTAAATTCTGTCTAGCCTAGCCCAATTTTTGTATCTTGGAGAATAATATGCAAGTTCACTGTGAACTCCTAGTACTGAATTCACATCTTCCATGCCAAATATTTTCATAAATTTCTTCATAAATCTGCCCTGCTTTGTTATACTTGGCTTGCAAGGCTTTTGAAATTTTATATTAGTATGTAGTGGCAGATAATACTTTGTGGGATATTTTGGTATCTGAGTTGAGGAAGCTTGTCTTCACCAACCAGCAGGTCTGATGCTATAGGTCCTTAGCTGGGCATCCGAAACTTTCTCAGGCTATGGGGCTCCTCCCCTTTTCATCCATAATTCTTTGCCAATAAGCTTCATATCCTGATCTCTCTCTACCATATGCTAAGCATCAGAGAAATGGACCCAGCTGTCTTTGGATTCGTATTAATTTTTATGAGAAAAAATTATTCAGTTTAAAGTTCGTGTTTGCATACATCTGATCATCTATATTTTTACTTCGTGGATAACTTTCAGGCCAGACCGTCCTGTCCCCCCCGGGCTGTTTTTCTTTGCATCTTTTGTCCCTCCATAGGTTGTGACATGCATTGCATTCTTCACTTTACTGCTTTGTCTTTAATACTTTCTGCTGTTGTACAGTAGTCTGTTTAGTTTAATTAGCAAACAATTGTAGATTGATTGTTTATTCCAGTTCTGTTTTTCTTGTTGCTGTATTTGCAGTTTCTGTATGATAATTGCACTTTTGAATTTTACTCAGAATAGTCCAACATTAAAGCATTCACAGTGCTGCCTTTATTTAGTTAGTGGTCTGTTTGCATTTGTTTAGTTAACAAGATGGGAATAGAGCCTTCAAAAATACAAGTGTGATCATAAGATCCAACCCTAAGAGAATCACAGTTTGTGTTCATTTTATTTAGGTATGGAGTATTTTGATTAAAAAATGTGGGATTTGTGAGCTTTTTACTCACGATACTGTCATGGATAGGAAAAACAAGTTACTGCTGTTGAGGTTAAACGACAGTACTCCTTCATCTCTTGAGGCATGCCTCAACTTCTGTACCAAAATTGACCATGTCTTATTCAAGAGTCAAGCCCATTCTTTTTATATGTCTAACACTAAAGCGAGAAGGAAAGTGAATGTCTTAGGTTAATGTTGTAAAGATAGAGGTGATGGAATTAGGTTCTTCAAGTTCTGGGGAAAAAAACTAGGACTGAAGAGTCTTCTATTGCTCATTTTCCTTCTGAAGTCAGTAAAATATATGTAAAAATTATATCTGAGCATTCTTCAATTAATTTATGGAGAACTGTCTCTCTCCATTTTCTAGTACTGAAGTGGGAGAAATGTCGGTTTCTTCCAGGCCTTTGTCTGCTAGATTACTCACATCTTTCTGAAGCCATTCCTACCTGGCCATAGAAATAGACGATAAGACAATACACTAAAGTCCACCAGATGTTATCTCTTGCTCTGCCCCCCTCTGGCTGCAGGACACACACAAGCATCTACTGATCACCCTGTTTCTCTGTCAGGTCATGCTGGTTCTCCTCACTGGTAATAATTTGGACAGCAGTCCGAGTGAGGCCAGATTTCATGCTTCAGGTGCCTGTGTGGATATCTCCTGTAGTCAGACTCCTGGGATCTTTGCTGATGTCACAGAGATCAACCTTCCAGCCTTTGAGATCGACACTGCCATCGCTGAGCCTGGTGTTAATGGTCATCTTGGACTTGTGCCACGGGGATGACCTGTTGGGTTTACGGCTGATGCTCTTAAAGTAAGCCCTGGTGGGATTCAGTCATGGGCTACTGGTGTGGACTTGTCAGCCCTGAGCCATGGTATCGACATCATTCTGATGCTGCCATTTCAAAGTGCATCGCATTTGCCATCCTCTATACCTGTTTAGAAGGTGATTTCTACCTCAAGAAGAGACACTTTTTTACTGGGCATTTTGGCCATCCACCTTTTTTCAGAACAGGGCAAAGAAGTAAGACGACCTTTGCAGGATTACTGCTGCATATCTGTCTCTTTGCAGATATCTTCATTGTTTTATTTATTTATTAAACAGGTACGTCCACTGGACATGTGCCCTTTTCTAGGGAAACCTAGGAGCATTGTCTGGTTAACTGACTTGCTCAGAGTGACACAGTAGGCAAATTAACCTCAGGCCCCATCATGTCTAACATCTGGTAGGAAGCACAAGTACGAAAGAGGCAGTGCATACTCTTCTCAAGAGTTCCCCACCCCATATATTGATGAGGATAATGGTATTGATCCCCTCAGTTTAAGATTTACTCCAGGTTCTTTTTATTTCCCCCCCAAAAAAAACAAAATGTATCAGTCTGAAACCTGAGGCAAGTGACCTAAACAAATTAATTGCTAATGAGATATTTATCGTTTTCACTGATGCAGTAGCCTTTTGATTATATGGGTTGTTTCCTGCTCAGGAAACAACAACTAGTCAAATTTACAAAGCTATGGCTCCCTCCCACACCTTCACTCTTGACTGCTGATTGCACAGCCCAGAGGAGGGAAGTCAGCAGAGTGAAAAAAATCTTCAGTACTTTCTACCTCAAGGGAAAGCAGAGGCTTCTTTGGAGCAGCAATTGGCTACAGTCTTTATTTCTGGCAGATAAGTCTTCATAGTGGTACCCTTCCAGACAGAAAATGTTGCATTTTTAAATAGTTTTGATGTATGTTTATTTTCTGTAGAGTACTGACAATTTCATTAATATCAGAAGTTTCTTATTAAAAGCTGCTGATGTGGTGTTATCACCTTTATTTTCACTGATGGGGTCAGATCCGATCCATTAGATCCGTCTCGGCCTTTTTCAAAAACTCAAGGCCCTCAGGAAAGCTCATGGGCATTCTCCTTTACATATAATGCAACTCTCTAACTTCCCCAGATCCCGTTTGCCATTCTGTGAAATACATGGTTCCTACAGCAAGCTCTGGTCTAAAGTGCTTTCTTTTTTACTTAAATATTTTAGTTTTAAGCTTTTTTGTCTTATTATTAATGTATTATAAATTTCTACCCTTTTTTGTATTTATCCTTACCCAATTTTAATTGTTCTAGAGAGTGAGTGTTGATTCCCTTTGTTTCCCCTTAACGTCCATTTAAGTTAGAGGATGTTTATTCATGTCCGTTTAAGTTAAAGGGTGTTTATTCCTCCCTTTCCTTTCCCTTCATCTCCGATATCATCCATTTAAGTAAGAGTATGATTTCCATGTAAAAAAAAAAATCTTTGTACCCTGCTTTCTTTTTCAGCCTTTCAGTCCATTTAAGTTAGAGGACTTTTTTCTGGCATGACTGTCTTACCGAGTGTGTGTGTGTGTGTGTTGTTTTAAGTTAAATTACTAAGTTTTGTGTTTTTGTCAAATACGAAAACATGCATCAAAAACCAGAAGTAAGAAACCTCCTGCTTTTAAGAACTGTGAGAATGTGGAAAGAACATACCCCTAAGTGATTCACACACTTTGTGTGTATTACTTGGGGCCTCTTCATCTGCACGAGTCTTGCTCCATATGCAATGATTTTAACCACCGGGCTCTATTGGAGCGCAAGAATAACCTTATTCTGAGGGGACTGTTAAAAACCCCTTTCTCTGAGGCTATTTCTACTGAGTCCTCCAAATCTGATCAATCACCGAAATATGACAAGTCACTGAAACGTTCCACTTTGTCGCCTAATTCTTCCTCAGAGCCAAAGCAAAAAGCTCCTAGACTCTTTGTTCCATTTTGAGTTAATTGCCTTTGTTTTCAGTTTGATGGCACCATTTTTATATAGAGACGTTTCCTCCAGCAGTGAGTCCAGAGTCTATACCTCCACACTTATGACCTCATTGTTGTTTTACTGAAATAATAATTTTATATAGGCTAAAATGAGTTTGGTAGACCTGAGAAAAAATGTTTTTTTATAGCCCTGTTTTTGGGTGACCTGCATCTACCTTTTATTGCCTCAACACACCTTCCATTGCTTGATAGTAGTTATTTTAATCCCATCTTTATCACAACCTTCTCAACATTTCATGTTCACCTTTTCCTTATTGTGAAGTATATTTAAATATACATGGGACAGTGTTTTAATTCTACTAACTACCCTAAGGATGTTCCTTTACTCCTCAGGAAAAGGAGTGACTTTCAGTACTGAGTTGAAGTCTTTGTAATGGCTCTGTAATGATTCCAGGGGGTTACCATTGAATTTTAACAAATTCTTGATCTTCTATGGTACAGAAGTGTTTACTCTTAAATTGGATTCACATTACCCAGAGATATCAGAATAAATTGAGAAGCTGAGCCAGTATCTCAGGAACTCCCAATATTGTCAGTGTCAGTGGTGCAACAGGTACCACACTCGCTTTTAGTGGAAAAGGCTGTGGGTTCTAGGCCCCCAGTCAGAAAAATCAATTGCTGACACAGCAGTGCAGTATAAAGAGGGGTGCTACACTCCTGAGCATGTCATCCTTTGATGAGATGTTAAACCAAGGTCCCATCTGGTTGAGTTGGTGATAACTCAGGTAGATATAAAAGATCTAACAGCACCTATCAGAAAGATTAGGGGCCTTTTATTTATATACCATATAACTCTTATTTACATATTTACATAAGAACAACTGTGTAAATATATTAAGTTCTGTTTACACATATTCACAATTTCATTTACAATCATGTTGAATTTTCATCCTTATTAGACCTCCCCATTCCTTTTTCCATAACCACCATCTGACTTTACTTAATATTGTTGCTAAAATCCGTTTACCATTAAACATAATTTCATTTTTTCTTTCATTCCATGTAACCCATATAAGTTTTTATTCATTCTTTTTAACATATTCTTTATCTTTACTTATATTCATATATCCATATTCACTCATATCTATGTTTATTTTATTCATTTATTTATATCTGCAAAAGTCTTCTTTACATAGTTTTCCCTATAACTTTTTTACTCTTTTACATTTCAAAAACAAATGATGTCCTTCTTTTCACTTGCTGTAGTATTCTTAACCTGAGGGATCTCCCGTCTGAAGGTAACTCAATGTCAGGCAATGTACAAAAGTCTTGAACTACTGTAGGATACATGGGACGTTGCATGTGGGCTGCTGTCAAATGTAGGCCATAAAAATAACGTACACATGTGCCATCCTCAGAACTTTTCCATTGCCAGTGATAATGCCATGTTGGGTCTGATCGTTTGTGTTTGCAACTTCAGCTTTTTGACAGATAAGTGCCCTGTTGGAGAGTATTTTCTTTTAATACTGTTTTGGTTATGTCAGCCAAGAAGGGCAAGTGCCAGTGTGGAAGAAATATTCCACATAAGGGCAACCATTGTCAGTGTCTCTTTTGCAAAGGCCCTAACCATGACCGCAAGTCCTGTAGCATTTGCCAGTGCTTTGTTCCAAAGACCCTTAGAAGCAGGCTTTCCTCTCTTGCTATATATTTAGAGAACCAGCAGCTTAAGTTGCTAGCTAAGTATATGGAGGATACCTTGGGGTCTGATGCCAAGCTGGTGAAGCACAAGGCCAAGAAACCTCGGCCAGCTGTTTCCGCCGCACCTCCAACGTCAAACGTTTCTCCTGAGGTGCTTGTCAACCCGGAGTTCTTCCACCTACAGGCATGGATTTACAGACCAAGCCCAGTTTTGAGGCTGCCTTGATTTCGGCTATGAGCACGTCTGTGGAGGTTGAACAGACATCTGATCAGGATGTTGTGGCGGAACCTAGGCTCAAAAGTGCGGAGGGTCCTGGGTGGGTACTACGCACCCAAGCAAGAGAAGTGATGCAGTCAGATAATTTGAATGTATGCCTTTGTCCGGTCCTCTAACATTGCATAGGATTGTTTCTCCTGCAAAGAAAAAACAAAACACTAACCATTTGTCACCTCTCAGAGAGGCCCTTACAGATTGGCAGGCCTTTTCTCAAAGCTTGTTTCAGGCCTTCATGCCACTCAAGCCTCCTTCCTCACAGCCTGCTCCTACAGCTACTTCCCACCCTTCTCAAAAAAGGATTGGGGACAATGACTCATCTGATGAATTTTCATCTGATGAATTTTCCTCTGATGAAGTGGAATCACTGGATTATTCCACACAAATCATATCTCCCCAGGAATATGCTTCCCTTGAAGAGGAGTCAGTCGGTGCAGACTTCCCAGTGGAATAGATATCCTTTGGAGAAATTTTCCAGAAAATGGGAGAACACTTTTAATGGGATATTTCCTAAATTTCTGAAGACCAGAAAATATATCATCGACTTCTACAAGTTGATGTCCCTGGCACCTCTGCAGTTCCACCTGTGCATCTTGCATTTTTGGATGCTATTCACTATGCTTCACAAACCCCAGACTCCCAGGTCCTGGCCTCTAAGAAGCCAGACTGCTTCTACACAGTCCCTGAGGATTTTAAATTCCTCTTTAGGTACCCTGCTGCAGACCCAGCAGTTATTTCTGTAGCTACAAACCTTCTTGGATGCTTACCTCCTCTAATCTTCTCCCAACAGACAAAGAGAGTAGAACCCTTGAGAGACTGGGTAAAAAGGCCTATATGTCAGCCACCTTGGCTTTCAGGACCATTGATTATCAGACACATATGACAAAGTATTCCTTAGAGCTTTTGTCTCTGGCATCTAGTGCCATTGCAGATCTTGCAGATTCAGAAGGAAAAGCCTTGACTCTGTCTATCCTGAGAGCTTCCTCCCAAATGACAAAACATTCCATTAAATGCAGCTATGATGCTGCGGAGGCTTGTGCCAGGGTAGGTGAAACTGGTTCAGTTCTTAGAAGATTTTCCTGGCTAAGGCTTTAGCCCCTCCAGGATGACTTCAAATCCAAATTAGCTTTATTTGGTAAGGCAGCAGCCCCTCTACTTAGGTCCCTACAGGAAAAAAAAACAAGGAAGTCAGGGAGCTGAAACACATCCTCGATTTCTCCTGTCCCCAGGTTTCACAGGAAATTACCTTCTAAGCCTGTTTTCGTTCATAGCCCCATTCATCACCCCTCTGGTAAGTCTTCCAGAGAAGGCAAGAGGCAACAGAAGCTTAGAAGTTCTCAGCCATCCTCACAACAAAGGCAGTCCTTTCCTGACAAAGCAGAGCCTCCCTTTCCCCGCTTTCCCTTTGCCTATCAAATGGTCACAGGGTCTAGGAAAGCATCACCCAAGACACCTGGGTTCTTTCCGCAATCAAAAAAAACATACATCATGGTTTGGCACTCCAACCCCACGTTCAGGGGCATCCCTCAACTCCCCCTAGGGCAGTTGGCCCTTTAGTAACAGGGCTCCATTCTAAAGGTTCCTCAGTCCTCAAGAGGAAAAGGTTTCTATTCAAGAATGTTCTTTGTACCCAGAAAGGATGTCCCCTGGAGACCAATACTGGATTTATCTTATCTCAACACCTTCGTAAATGCTTCAAACCTTCACACCCCCATTCACCCCATGTTCAGGAAATTCTTATGTTTTTCTGTGGGTTCCTGGCATTTTCAATTCTCTGCCTTGCCCTATGGTCTTTCTGCAGCATCGAGGGTATTCACAAAATGCCTGGCTCCAGTGATTGCACACTGCAGACATTTGGGCATCCAGATTTTCCTATACCTGGACAACCTAATTTTACAGGCCCCAACTTCCCACGCTGTACTCCAAAACCTGGAGACCATCATTTCCCTCCTCAGAAAACTGGGATTCATCATCAGCTAGAGGAAGTCAGTCCTCACTCCTTCAAAGGGCCACATTTTCCTGGGTTGTTGAATCCAGACAGACATTATGAGAGTGTTACTCCCATTTCAGAAGGTGCAAGACCTTTGATCCTTCTTTCACTCCCTTCTCCCCTTGACTTACATCACGGCCATGGAATTCCTCAGGGTGCTGGGATTCATGGCTTTAACCATTTCCATGGTACCAATGGCAAAACTCCACGTGAGGAAATTCCAGTGGTTCCTCAGATCAGTGTGGACCCAGCACTCTCACCCACTAGAACCACGTCTCTCTCATTCCTTGGCTAAAGAGGGAACTGCTCTGGTGGATCCAACAGATAGACCTAAATCCAGATCTACCCATACATCCCCTTGCCCCAGTCCTAGAGCTTTACACAGATGCACCAGATGTGAGCTGGGGAGCAGTCTTGGCCAAATTCACAGTTCAGGGAATTTGGACTCCCTTCCAAAAATCAGAACATATCAACATCAGGGAAATGCGAGCATTGCTACTAGCTCTACAAGCATGTAAACCTCTCCTTTGCCCAGATCCTCTACAACTGTTCACAGACAACATGACAGTCCTGTGGTATGTGAACAAGTGGTGGTGGAGGGGGCAAATCCTATCTCCTTTGCAGGCTAGCTGTTCTGGTATGGAAGTTTCTGGCCCATTGCCCCATAACTATTCAGGCACTGTACATTTCCTCCAACCGGAATGTCATGGCAAACTCCTTAATCAGATCCCTGACTCAGTCCCATGAATGGATGCTTCACAGGGATTTGTTCTTACACATAGTCTACCAATGGGGTATTCCTCAAACAGACTTATTTACCTTCCCCCTGAACAGACAACTTCCAAAATTTTTGTGCCAGATTCCTAAGTCCTCAGGTTTCGAAGATAGATGCCCTCTCCTTCTCTTGTAAGGGGATGTTTGTGAATGCATTCCCTCCCCTTCCTCTAATACCAGAGGTCCTGTTCAAGACTCGACAAGATCAACCAAAAATCTTGCTGGTGACTCCCTTTTGGCTAAGACAGCATTGGTTCCCCCTTCTTGTACATTTAGTCAAGGGCCATCACCACAAGTTACCCCACAGAGTGGACCTACTCACACAGAACAAAGGATCCCTAATACATCCACACCTGTCAGTGGTACACCTGACACAGAGGGTGATATGATTCTAATACCCTTCAGACACCTATTCTCAGAAGACATGCTCAGGGTTTTGCAGGAGGCCAGAAAACCCAATATAAGAAAATCTTACATTTCCAAGTGGAAAAGTGTTTCACGCTGGTGTCTTTCTAAGAACCAAGACCCACTGACAGTGGGAATCCCAGTGGTTCTGTCTTACTTGTGTGAATTGCTCTCTGCTGGCTTGGCTTACTCCTCTGTCAAAGCACATGGCAGCTATTTCTGCATGTCTGCCTCTTTCTTCTCTTGTAATATCCAGATTTGAGTTGAAACAATTCCTTAAGGGCATCCTTCACATTAGGCATCCCAGGAAACCTATTCGTCCTCCTTGGGACCTTAATTTTGTTCTTGGAAAACTGACCCTGGCCCCTTTTCAGCTCACATTCTCGGCCTCCCTCGAATATTGCTCTTGGAAAACTGTTTTAGTAGTGACTTTGACCTCAGCAAGAAGGGTGTCAGAGCTTCAAGCCCTTATGCCTTCCTTCTTGGTAATTCATAAGGATAGGGCATCTATGAGAACAAATCATTTCTTTATGCCAAAAGTGGTTAATGAGTTATCCCTTAACCAGTCCATTCAATTGCCTAACTTCATCCCTTCTCCACAAAACCACAGTCAGAAGGTATTACACTCCTTAGATGTACACAGACAACATAGGTTTTACCTGGACAAGAGTAAAGCCATCACGAAATCTGATCAGCTGTTTTTGAACTTTCATCCCAGGGCTCTGGGTTTAACAGTTTCCAAGCAGACTATTTCTTCTTGGATTTCAAAAACGGTTTGCCTTTGTTGCACACTCCATGGAAAGAGAGAGACTTAATCTGTGAAAGCCCACTCTACCAGGGCTGTGGATTCCTCTAAGGCATTCTTCAAAGGCTTGGATAACAGTGCCATCCTTGAAGCAGCCACCTGGTCTTCTATCTGTACCTTTACCAAACATTACAAACTGGATGGCATTTCCAGATCCAGAGCTGGGTTTGCTAAAGTCATTTTGCATGGCTTCATTGAAAGCTCCTCTGTTCCTTCCTGCTCCCATCCTTCTTGAGCTTTGGCACTCTCCCTCAGGTTAAGAGTACTGCTGCAAGTGAATAGAAGGACATAGAATAGTTGTGTAAAATCTTACCATAACCATAGGTGACCTTCTCTTCACTGCTGCAGTATTGTATCCCTTCCTCCTTCCCCCTTGCTCGATTGTTTTGCTTTGATGTTTTGTCCTTTTGTATCTTTAGTCTAGCATTCCTCCTGGGGCATTCAGTTTGGAGGATGGTACATGCGTATGTCACTTTTATGGCCTACGTCCGACAGCAACCTACATGCGACATCCCATGTACCCTACAGTAGTACAAGACTTCTGTATACTGGCGACTTCAGGTTGCCTTCAGGTGGGAGATCCCTCAGGTTAAGAATACTGCAGCAAAGAAGAGAAGGACATCTATGGTTTTGGTAAGATTTTACACAGCTGTTCTTTCTGTAGTTTTTCTTCTTGACAATGTAAACATATTCTATCACTTTTCTTTTTATATGGCATATTTCCTTTTACTGGTAATTTATCTAGTACCAGTTTTTACAGAAAATGTTGGCATTCTACTTTGATTACACCATTTGCTTATTTTTATAGCTTTAATTTATTAATCTGTTAGATTTCCCCATGGTTTTACATAGTAATGTTTTATCATTACATTCTTACACCATGTTTTTCTTTTTCTATATCATCAATTTTTATTTTCCACAAAAATATTTTTCTTGGTAACATTTTATTTCATTTATACACCCTTTTTTTTCACTTTTACTCTTTTTTTTTTTTTTTTTTTTTTTTACCATACCCCAAAATTTATTGTAGTTACATTTATACAGTTTTACTACTAATCTCTCAAATTTTTCATTCATGTACTTTAACACTTTGTAAAAATTTAATGAAGCAGTGTGCACGACTGAGCTAGTTAACCCTAAACCTCCTTCTTCTTTATGTACATAAAAGACTTCTCTGTTTTACTGGGTTTAATCTAGAACCCCATATAAATGAAAAACAAAAATTATCTGCAATAACTCCTTTTCAAATACTGTTGGCAACATAAGTACACTTGATAAGTATGCTATTTTTCCCATCTGTACTGAATTTATTAACTACGCCTTTTTTCTGAATGATATTTATATGTTCTCCAGAAAAGACATGTTAGTTTTATTTCTTCTGTTTTTTTCTCCCATTGAAGTCAACTTAAGTCTGTTTTCCCAAATTTTATACCTAACACAGAAATTGCATTCATATTAAAAATATATACCCCTGATCTTTACTGCATCACATAAACCTTTACTTTTCTCTGTATTTAAAGCTATCCCTATCATCTCTAGACACTTATTTGTGCAAATTAGTACTTATTTTTTTTGTAGTACACATTAGTTGATATATATATCTATCCTCAGTAGGTTATTTAATCAACATGTTGGATGGTTATATTTTTATTTTATTTTATTTTGCATCATCTGAAGGTGGTTTTAAGTACAAACATGTATTAAGAGCATTTAGGCAGTTTTGTTTTATATGCTTTTTAAATGCTTTATTACCTTGGTGCAGTTTTTAATTGCTTAATTGATGTAGTGCTTCTGTGAGCAGCTCACCTAATTGGTATATATACTTGTGATTTGTGTAATCACTTTGTCTGAAGAAGTTTGAGCACAGTCTCAAACGAAAAGCGCTTCACATTTTATCTGTATTAAAGAAGATTAACTTTCATCTGTTGGTGTTTGCGGCCTTGCTTCCCTCTACCTGTTTTCGTGGATTTTTAGGAATCCAATATATATTCACAAACGTATAGTACTTCTTATCAAGTTCAAGAACCACCAAACCCATCATACCATTTCTATCAGTGCAAGTGTTCACCACTCTAGATATGATCATAGATTTCTTTCAAAGAATGTGTGCCTCTCCTTTTTGAATTATAATGTGAGTCAGCAAGCACTGTGTAATCTTTAAATAATATTTTCTTTAAATCTGTTTTTACCAAATGTGTTTCCTGTAGGAAAACAATGTATGCTTTATTTCATTTTAAATATTTCAGTAAACTACCTTTCTTCATAGCGTTATTTAAGCCATTAATATTCAATGAAATACATTCATGTACTGGCATTTGTAATGGGGATTATTTTAAAACCATGAAATTCTGGTATTGAGTCCAAAAACAACATATTTTTCTAACATAGTATAAAGATGTTTACAATCCCTAACATGGAGTACGATATTCCTGGTTTGATGATATAATCATACAAACCACTTTCTAGCATCACCCTGTTTCTACTCAATCTCAGACTAGTGTCTCCCCTCTTAAAATTAATCTGTTAACACTATAAATAAAAAAAGCTTCCCTCTAGTATCCAACTCTTGATCAAATAAAAGTTGCAAGGTAAATAGCAATAACGTATATCAAATAAAATTTTGACATAATGTCTAAAATCTTGGACTTGTATCATAATGTCTTTTATGATCATTAACTAAGTTATCACTGGAATTGTTATTCTGTATATTAAAATTAGCTGTTAACTATAAGTGTTGAATCTTTAATCATAAATCTGCAAAGCTACCCTGTGGTGTTTCCTTATAATACATTAGCAAATAATGTTACTGTTTAACCTTCCAAATATAGTAATGATAAATATTTTATAAAAAAGACATTGTCATATTAGGTCCATCACATCAATGCATGTAAGATTTACAAACAGATTCCCCTAACAGATTTGTTTGTTTTTCAATTGAATTGTACAGGTTATAGGTCACATTAAAGGTGGGAAAGGTTTTGAAATGATTTATTGTGGTCTCATTTTTTATATCACAAAAAACCTGGCATTTTAACAGGGGTCTGTACACTTTATAAATCCACTGTATAATGTTATAATTCTACATACTTGTTCTTTCCACTTTAAGTGTACAATGACTCATCTTCCCATTTTTGCTAAAGTTGCATCTAATATATTTACCGCATTTCTATAAAATACTACTATTCCAGAACATCTCTCATTTCCCAAGTTCCAGATTATCCTTCCTCTCCATAGTTTCTCTCTTTGTAATATTTCATTTGTTAAAAACTTGTGTCTTCTAATATAATTAATACCTATATCACATATGTTATGCCACTCCAAAATTCCTGTTCTTCTTACTGTATTCTTAATACTTTTCACATTTACAGAAAGCACTGTAAAATTTATATTTTTACTTTTCTTTAGTTTCATGGTTGTCTAAGTTCATAGCTAATTACTATGCTAGCTTTCTTAAAAGGCCATTCTAAGCCTAAACAATTTCCTTTCCAAAGGTATGAATCAGACACTGTACTTTGTGTCTGTGAGTCAAACACCTTAACCATTATACCAAGCCCCAGTCTTTAGTTGTATATATTCCTTTATTTCCTTTTTTTTTGTTTATACACATCCCTTTAAATTTTCTTTTTCTGTCTTTTACCCATTTACCAATAGAATTCATTTTCCCTTTTACTACTTCAGAGTTTGTCTTCTTCATCAGTTATTTCAGAACCTTCTTCTGTGTCATCTTTATTATTTTTTTCTCATGTAATTTTTCTTCTGTTTCTTCTACTTCTAAAATTTTTCATTTTGTTCATTTTCTTCTTTTTTTTTACCCTTATTTTCATTGTTGCAATCCATCCATAAGTGTCCAGTTTTGTTGCATTTATAACAATTCATATTGTTCACATCGTGTCCCATTACCCCACAAATACAACATTTTCTTTAGTCACAGTTACTTATCAGATGTCTTTCTTTTCCACAAAAAAAAAAGTTTTGGGTTGTGCCTAGTATTGTACAACATTGCTATTCCCCACCACATCTATCATGCTTGGTATGTGTATATTTTTTCTCTTTCTATTTTTAACACAATATTACAATCCAAGCCACCAGTTGATAAACTCCTTTTGTCATAAACTTTTGCAATGTGCAGTACTTCTTGACTTAAAGCTTTGGAATATCATTTCAAAGTCTCTCTTTCTACCTCTGTTTGAACTAGTACACATCTTCTTTTTTTGTTTCCTTATTAAATGCTTTTATCACATAAAGCTGTAATGGGTTACAGCCTTACTTTGTTTAATATTCTGCAAGAAAAATTTCCATTGAAAAAAGTCTCAAACATAATGCTACAAAATAAAATGTCTCTTTGTAAATAAGAATAAAGGCTCTTACCTCATGTGCTTTGACACCCAAAAGAGCTATTAAATTGTCCTACACTTCATACCTGTCCATTTTTTTTTACTTTGTATCCTTTCCATGTACTTCCTTTTTTTATTTTCTTCTGCTTTCTTTTCTGCTGTTCCACTTTTGCCTTCTTTTACTTTCTCTGCATGTGTATTCTTTTCCATCTCACCACTATTCTTCTGGATTGTCTCTGCATCATCCTTTTGTATTTTCTTCCTTATGTCTCCCAGGAAACATCTCCTTCATTTTCTGGCTCACTGTGCACCACCATTACTTTAGGTAAATCATTCCACAACCCTCCCAACAGGAGGGTTGTAATTATACAGCCATCATTTGCTGACTCATGTCCATCAAACAGAAACAGTTCCTTAGAATCCTGCACAAATTCTCTGGGCTTGGTATTTGTTTTCTCCTTCATTTCTTTCACTACTCCATCTCCTTCTCTCTCTCTGTCTCCATCTGCCTCCCTTTTTCTCCGGGCTGCCTCTGCACCTGGAACGGAAACAGGAAGTGCTTCTACAAAACAATTTCCACTCACAACGGTGACAAGTATAGGAAGTTCCCCAACGCCCTGGCCAAATTTCTCCTAGTAATATAAATACCGCCTCATGTCTCCCCTGAAGAGATGGCCTAGTGAAACTAACCCAGTTAACAAAGGATAAATAAGTAAATTAATTAAATAACTAAGTGAAATAGCCATGGATGCTTATAGCACATCTGTTTTATCTCTAGAAATGCTTAGAGTGTCAGCTAAATAGCAGATGTGTATTTCTCGTTTCATCTCTTTCCCTTAATGTTCTATTTGGATATTCCAGTAAATTTGTCAAAATTACCGCCACAGCATGCCACTTAGTGTTGGGAGTTTATGTCCAAAGTTTGGTGCATCTTGGGTTAAAGTACTTCAAGGTATGTAGAGGGATCCAACCCTTGCAAAACCTTTATCCATATTTTCCTTATTCTGTTACTTAGGTGGTAATCTGGAAGAAGACATTCTTTAGAAATAAAATCCATTTTGGAAAAAAAAAGACAAAAAAAAAAAAAAAACAAACATTTTTATTGCATTTATTCTATATTTTTCATTGATAATACAGTAGTACTTATCCATTATAAATTAACTTTGAATTTATTTCCAAGGCTGAGAACAGATTGGCCATGTACCATCCAACTAAATGCTAAAGTTGGTCCACTACTGGAATATAGAACTTATGGGGGTTCCAAGACCCAGTTATAATTGCTTGGATACTTAACATTTAATTTATACCCTAGTATGTTTTCATTCTTGCCATATAGACCAAGAAATGCCTTACTAAGATGCCTGTGAATCAGGTATTGTTAATTTGAGATTTTAAGCATATATGTAATGTTTCTGCTGTGGCTTCTCAATGTTAATAGGCTTGATGGAATTGTTATCACTAATGAACGTAGAGCTTCTGTGGGCATAATAAACACTGAAGAGACAGTGGGCATTCATGATGAAAATTTCTAAATTATATTCATTACAGTTGCTGTGAATGGCTTGCAAATATCTGTAGAAGAAAAAAGGAGCTTAAAGCACGCACGGTCTGGCTGGGATGTCCTGAGAAATGTGAAGAAAAGTATCCAAGGAATGCCATCAAAAACCAAAAGTATAATATATTTACATTTATTCCTGGGGTAAGTAGAACAAACTACCATGTCTGATGCTCAGAGACTAAGATTAAAGTTGCAGATAATTCTAAGCACTGGCACTCTTTTAAAGCATTCTACATTAGCTAAATATTTTATAGTCCGTTTGACAACAGAATAGCTTTTACTTTTATGGTAGAGATATGGTAATAGAACATTTTCTAGAGGGGGAGACTTGATAATGACCCGAAAAACTTCACTTTGAATTAAGTGCTAAACTGCAGAGAGATTTTCAGAAATGTCATGCTGGGCAGAGGGCACAACAATAAGGATTTTAATTGCGAGACTGAAATTACAGCTAATCACCTTGCAATATTATTACCCTCCGTGTTCTGAACTTTCTGACTTCAGAGGCAGGTAAGTGTATTACCTTCTGAGCCTTTGGCACTGCGCATGTCATGACAACATGAATTATGGTATCTCAGTTTGCTTGCTTGCAGCCTGAATGGCAGTTTTGCATGTCATGCTAATTTTTTATCCCCAAAAGATATAGCTTGTTATGAAGTGCTCCCATGGTAGGTACTTTTGCACCAGTCAGGTCCTACTAATTTCACATATGCTAAGCAGTTTTCTTCTTTTGTAGTTCTGTATTACTGCTTATTGGTTATCCAGACTGTAGAAGTTATTTCAGTGTTTTCATTGCCTTTGGTACTTTTAAACAGTTTGTTGCTCAAGTCACTGATTTCCTTAGAACTGTAATGGGAAGCCATACTTTTGGCAGTTAAAAGTCATTAAATTAATTTGCATGACAGATTTATTGTATTTTATTTTACATTTGTTGACCGGGATAGTCCGACTGGATACATGTCCATTTTCAGCGGAGGCCTCCAAGGGTAAGCAAATACAGCATTACATAATATACTTCCAAACAGGTTTAGGTTCATAGGGATCATAGCTTGCTAGTAGGCAGTAGACCAGTTAAGCCATTTGAAGCCTAACCACTGCAGTCACACTGGTATACCAAACTAGTTACTTCAATGTCCATAAGGCAGAGGGGAGCTAGGCCCATGATAAACGTGGTTTCCCAGCCATTCATCTAAGCTATATTTGAGGATAGTGAGGAATGTGCTTTGCAGAAAATGATACTTTATTATAGGGGTGTAGAATTCTTTCAGAGAGACGTTGGTCATGCCCACAAGTCCTGTTTATGTTGCAATATAGAATTAAATCCCTTGATCTTGTTTTTGTGTTGCTATTTATCTTGCAGGTATGTAGTAAATAAAGCAGGATTGGATCATTTACAGCTTTGTAAGCTAGACAAAAATCACCAGGCAGGAGTCTGTTAGTTGGAGATAGAGAAGAGCTACAGGGCTTTTAGAGGCTCTTTGTAACATAAGGAACTCGTACCTGAGATTTTTTTTTCTATGAGGAACTGCTGTCACCCCCCCCCCCCCCCAAGATAGGTTAGATGTTTGAATTGTGTACCTGCTGAAAAGCAAATTGCTTTTTAGTACTGGTCTGATGAACTAAAGTAGAACAGAATGATGATCAGTTTTGATCAGAGGAAATGCTTTTAGTATTTAGCTGTGTGAGGTTGTAGATTTTCCTAAGAACAGTGGATATGAGATGATCAAAGTTTGTTACAGTTGAAGGTGACTAGGTATGTAATGACAGTGTCTATTTTAAGGGAAAGGTGCACCTGTTTGGCGGAGGTGTGAGAGCTTTCATTTCCCAAACTGCATGATGCTACGTCCTTTGGCACTAGTTTTAGACTGTGATCCTGTCAGCATGAATTTGTCTGAGTTAGGATCACTCAGAGAATCTGAATGCCACTGCTGGAGCTGATGTTTCCAAGCATCAGTGAATTTGGCCACTCTTTAATGTCAGATTGGACATCAGAAGTAGATGCCAAGTAGACGTAGTCCCAAACAGAGTCCAGGACTTCAGACAAGTCTCTTGGAGGATATTGTGCCATCAACTCTAGTGGAATTGTGTCTGTCAATGAGCCAGATGACAGTCCAGTAGGTGAAACAGGAATTTCTATTGAGTTTGACCAGTTTGTTAATGTTACCAGTGTGGAGTATAGTGCCACAGGTCTTACTTAAATCGGGTCTGTATACACAGAAATATTGTAATCTACTATTTCTGTGATTTCTTCAAAGAAGTCAGCTAGGTTTGATACACATGAGATACCGTTTGCAAAGCAAAATTGTTTGGGTCTAGGGACTGGAGGACAATCAACATTAGATCACTGTTACAGCAGCCCAAGCTATTTGGGTTATATCTTACCCAGGATATGACCACTAGCCAACTTTCACAGCTTCAAGACACCTTCCATATTCCCTAACTGCCAGTAGCTTGGGCAGAGCCACATAAAAAGACAGCATGGGGGCTAAAAGCTTTAGAGCTTTCTTGCTGTTGAAGTGCACTTCACTCTGTGGGCTTTGTGGAGTAGATGGTCAGTTAGCGAGCCTTTAGGCCTGGGCAGAATAAATACCTTTCTGGGGCAGACCTTCCACTACTTGATTTTTTGAGGAAAGGCTATGCTTTTTCTGTGAATTAAATTTATTTTATGCTAGGAAAAGTGTTTTTTATGGACCATCATTTATTTTTTTGTGGGGGAGATTTTCTGTGTATTGGCTTGTATGTCAAAACTGTTTTTTCTTTTTGTTTGTAACGTTTTCATGTAGAAGTAGACTGTTATGGGCAGGATGTTGTGCTTTTGGGAATGTTATTTAATTTTTAGCCACAAATTCCTTATTTTTCTGTTGACTCACAGGCTGTGCTACCCATCTTTCAGACTGCTTTTTTAGCTGGAACATGGAGCAGTTACCTGTCTCCTAGATTCTTCTTCCCCTGTCAAGAAGAAGAAGAAGAAAATTGCTGGGGAGTTTTTGGATATCAGGCTGGCTCCTTCATTGCCTTGGCCACTGATGGATGACTGCTGTGGACTTGACCCATCAGGCTGTTCACCAGTGTTTCCCGATCCCTTCTAATGTAGCTCCTCAGGAAGACCACTAAGGATTGGGAGTTAGGTCTGTCCTCTGCAGCTATAGAGTTGTCCTCACTGGGCAAGGGAAAATGACTGCTATCAGTCTCACTCCTTTCCTGAGACTGACTGTTGGCAGTCTCAGGGAAAGAGTGAGTGAAGGTCTACGGCATGGCTGGGCTAGGATGCCTGATCATGGATATAGTGCCCCTGCCAAATGTCAGTCTTTTTCTAGGGAGTCTCCTAGGAAGAGAGAACAAAAAATTAAGAATGCTTGATATCCTGTCTGAATTATGGGTCTAATGAAGGATGAGTGGAGCCGAAAGATCACCTGTTTTGCTCAAGAGGAGATAGCTTTAGTATTTAGCTGTGTGAGGTAGTAGACTTTGGCTTTCCTCCTGTAAGGCTTTCTGGGATTTGCTAAAGAATTAATTTACTTTTTGATGTGTCAAATTCTGTTTCTTCACTTGTAATGAAAAAAAAAAAGAGTTTCTGTCATTCAGGAGAGTAGACAGGTTTTTTTGAGTTTGTATTCTAAGGTCTAGTACTGCTACTCCTAATGCATCTACTCCACCAAAATTCAGTCTTCTGAGAGTTATCACAGTCACTCCTAACTGGCATTTAGTAGCAGTGATTCACTGCAACAACCCCCTAGTACCACATCAATCTAGCCAGTCCCACAGAGGTCCATTCACAACACACACACACACACACACACACACACACACACACACCACCACCACCACCACCACACACAAAGGGAACTCAGACTGATTGCTAACTGCTCTGGTTTTGATGCATTTAACAAAAGCAGAGTAAGCCATTTGCAGTAAGCAGCCTATGATGCAGTCTAAACGGAAGCCAGCTGGGATAGACTGTTGGCTGCTGCGGTTTTGGTACATTTAATGGCATCCTAAGCCATTCTCAGGAAGCAGCACACAACCCATTCAAAAGAAGAAGCCAGCCTGAGCCATTCACTGCAACAAACCCTCTGCCACAAAATGGCCAGTCCCACAGAGGGTCCATTCACATGAAACATCTCGCACATTGTGGGCAGTAAGACCTAAGTGGTGCTGGGAGGTGTTGACTGCTCTGGTTTTGATGCATTTAACAAAAGTGATGTAAAACATTCACAGTAAGCAGCCCACGATGCAGTCCAAAGGGCCACCCATCTGCAGCACATTGTCAAGTACAGGACAATGTACAACCCGCCATAATTACCCAGCTACCATCATTCTGATGGTCTGCTGTATCACAAAGGAAAGACATTAAGCCAGTGATCATTACATGGGTTAAAGTCATTCAGCACCTGAGTGATATCAGCACTGATGTCATCATGTATGTGCATTAAGGCCAACCCACTTAGCGTACATCAGATATAGTGTTGTGTAGCCAAGTCTTAATACATCGTAGAGCATTGAATGACCTCTCTGCAGAGGCAACACTCCCTGGCATGGTGGCCAGAATTGTTAATGTACTGCTTATATTTGGATAAAAATGCTGGGTTCAGCTGCGTTAGGTTGAAAGGACGGTGGTTGACAGCATGTCCTGTACTGCTGCTCTCTTATCTGTCCACCCATCGTAGAAGAAGCTTATTTTTGAATCTGGGCAGACTTGATATGTCAGTTTTGTATGCATTGTACAATTCTGCCACTTTCTCATCTTCTTCCAAAGCATGCAGCATGTTTGGCACCAGATACTGTGCAATGAAATGTGGGCATCATTCCATTAGTTGGTCTGCTATTTTCACTCATGACATGCTCCAGTAATGGGATGAATGTGTTCCTTCAATAGTACTCCTCTAAGTCAGCAGCGTCAGTGTTGTCTCTTTGAGTCTGCCTTCCATAGATCCTTGTACCATGACTCTGGCTGCCAGCTGTTTGACTTCCTCATACAATTCTGAAAAAGAATTGTTAGCAGTTGATCTCATTGCTTGAAAAGTATCAATGGCAACCTTTACATCTTCACAAGTCTGAATCAAGTCAGTTTGTTTCTGCTGCAAGTACAGATGAATTGGCTTAATTATATCAAGCACAAACTCCATTGTCACCAGAGCTACAATGAAATCTGATCTTGTGATAAAGATACTGACAGATATCTGTACTCTGTCATATAAGCAATACTCTCTCAAATGGTGACAAAGGTGACATATTTATTCTTGAAGCTGTGCAGGCAGTCAGCCTGGCTCATTCACCAAGTGTTGCCAGGTGCCTGAAGTGAGTACTTGTCTTCATCTTCATATTCATATTCACACTTACATAGCAACTGTGTGAATTCTTTAACGTGGACTAAATATGCATCATGACGTTTAGCAGATGAATTTAGAATTGAAATTACTTTCCTTACAGGAGTTAAGAGTGTTTGCCTTAACACGTATTGCACATGAATGAAGTATGGTAGTGTTGAGGTTGTGTGCTTTGCAGGCAGTGTACACAGCTTCTGGAAACAGAGCTCAAATTCATGCCTGCACATCATTAAAGTGGCCAGACATGTTGCTTCTGTGTCATAACCTTGTCCTCACAACAGGTCCTTGTCTGCAACTCATGCTGTGAATCTCTGTAGAAAGAGGTCAGCTAAGATCTTTCATGTGGTGTCATATGCTTCAACAAATTCAATGAAGTCTTCATGGATTTCTGCATTTCCATTGCTTCTATAAACTTAACTTAGAGCCATAGTCACTTGCTCCTTATGGGAGATGTCAGTTGTTCTATCAGCAGTTAAACTGAAGATTTTTGCTTCTTTAACTGTACATTTTTTTTCTGAATCTGTAGCCCAATAAGGTTAATAACTTCACTTGGAATTTGTACTGAAGTGTGCAGTGCATTTCACGGACCCTCTCTTAAATGGTTGGCAAGTACAGAGCCCATTTCTGCCGTGTTTTCCAGCAGTGCATCAATGTTTCCTGTGCAAGTCAATTTTCTATGAAGTGGCGTCTCCCACAGAGAAAAATTTTCTGCATGATACATTTCAAGGCATGAACTGTGCGTTCCTGCAACAACTTATATTTCTGTACAGTGCACTGATAAGCTGTTTGCAGTTTGCCAGAGCATACTTCTAGAAATGCCTCTGATTTTGCAAGTGCATTTCCATGGTCCTTTGACTTGCTATGTAATTCTAGAATCTTTCTTGCATTAGACCAGTTGGTTATAGGTATGGAGACCAACACACTCACTAGATGTGTTGAAGACACGGTATGGATGGCAGAAGTCCCTATCCAAGTTCTTTGAATAGTGTGCAAACTTGAAACCGTGCAGAAGTTCTGAACTGATTCTTCTGTTTTGCTACCCCATGAACCACTTTGGGAACTCAAAGCCTTTGGGAGGTAGCCACTTTTTTGTCTATATCTGTAAGATTACAGCGTTTGAACAAGCCAATGTCATAATCTTTTCTGATGGCATCATTTATGGTGTTAGAAAGTGCAGTAGGGATGGTGAATGTTTGGAGGAGTTGCACATGTCCTTCTGCAATAATCGTGTGGACCACCTCTGTCACATCACTTGATTAAAGAGAGTTTTGCTGGAGGATATTGAACATCCTTTTGTCAAATTCCATCTTGGCCTCCAACTTGATCACATTATTAATGCTATCATAAGTGGTACTTGATGTAGTGCAGTCTTTACATTCAATAGGACTTCTAGATGGAATCAAAGCTACTGGTTAGTTACTTGGACTTTGAAGACCTGCAGCTGATTCTCCAGAAAGATCAGGTTGTGCAACTCTTCTCATCAGAACTTTCACTGTATCATGACTGAAAATAAAGTGGGAGGCTAGTATGATTGATTGCTTTGGTGTGGCAAGAGGGAAGTATTGCCAGAAGATCTTGTAATAAGGCAGTGTGCATGCCAATACGTAATCTGCAGTGCTCTGAAGAATTCCTTAGCTGATAGCAAGTTGTCCTTCACCCAGCTCTGCTGCTGCCACAGGCTCTGATGGTTCCATGACATGCCTACAACAAATGCTATTAATGACTTCATGGTACACATGATAAAAAGACTACAACATTATTTCACATTCTAAAAAACTTACCCAAGTTGGACTGCCCTTTTGAAACTGCTGCAGGTACTACAGGATTCAAAGGCTTTTCAACTTGACTGATGAAAAGAACCCACTTAGCATATGCTGTTGCATAATGCATGATTGAAGCAGTTACATTTCCTCTCAGTAAAATAAGTACAGAGATGTTGCCAGAATGATACTGCATACCCACTCTTTATACAGAATATGAACAGCTCTGCGGTTATCCCAAGGAAAAAACCTAAGTGCAGTCTGTAGAATACAAGGGAAATGGCAAATGGTACAAGATAATTAGTACAAAGCTGGCAGTAGCGTGCTTGAAAAACCTTTGTTGCATGTGCATTTAAAAGGCTATTTCTAAATCCATCAGTTGATATGTTCAATTATATAGTGCCAAGGATGTTAATGGTGATTGTTTCACTAATGAATGGAAAGTGAAAATATTGTCTACAACATACCAAGTATGTCACTATATTTTAGTTTTGCCTGCAAAGGTTGGTCACAATTATAAGGCTGAATTTGGATCTCTGTACATTGCTGCTGTGGTTTACACTTAATGGTTAGTTATGCATAATGGATTTTAACTTGCCGAGTCAGGAAGACAGCTGAACTTGCTGAAAGCTCTGCTGACTCTTACTGATGAGCACACTTTGCCTTCCTCTGCTGTGCACATATTTGTTTTTGTTTCAGTGTAGACTCCATTCGTGCAACACAAACTCATAATCAGGTATGCACATTCCTGCTACCTACTAAAGTCAGGGTAATGCAGTGCAAAATACAGTTTTACAGCCAACATTCCATCAATAAATACCTGACTGCCTAAGGGCTCATTTTTGGTCAGAACTGCTTCTCAGTACACAAAAACTATGTACATGGCTGTCATGTGCACTTCAAAGCCATGCGGAATGGAGCAGGCTGGTGGAGCCTAACTACATCTCTGATTCAGTCAGACTGGATGCTGTTATGACAAAAATGAAAATAAACATCAGGAATGCATGGCAACTCACTGGGATGCTCAATAAATATTAAAGTTTGCAAGTGCATTTTTCTCTTTATTGAGGCAAGGCAAATGGACAAGATTTGTAGCTAACAGTACATTTAATATTCTAGGCATGTTGAAGTCTAGCACAGGCCACTTTCTCACATTTCATTCACAAATCTGTTATCCATTAGAGAAAATGTAAGATGTCAGTGGTATCAAGTCTGAAGAGCAGTGGAGAATCTGCAGTCAGCTTACATGCTTAAACAGACGTTCACCATACCACCCAATCTGAGCAGTGTAATACAAAATGCCATGACAGCTAAGCAGCATAATACAAAATGCTACAATGACCAGATAGCGTAATACAAAATGTCACTCAACAACCAGGCAGTGTAATATAAAATGCCAGAACGACCAGGCAGTGTAATACAAAATGCCACAGCAACCAGGCAGCATAATTCAAAGTGCCACAATGACCAGGCAGCATAATAGAAGTAAAACAAACACAAATAGGCATGTATTTCTCTCATTCCACTGTAACAATGTATAAATCTGTTAAGGCAATAGCAACAAGGTAGTGAGTTAAAATTACAACTGAAGCGTTTTATATCCGAGCTATCAGTGCTGCATGCATCTGCATTGTTACCCTCCTCTCTGGCTGCTTCAAGTTACAACTAAAAAAACGTTTTCTGGTGGAGCCAGATAATTTTTCCACAACTGATGTGTTTGTAACACTGCCTACAGGACTGTGCAAACACCAAAGCAACTTAAGTGTATGCTGGGACACTCAAGACATGAACAAAAGTCACTGGGGTCAGTTTTTGAGAGGGTTTCCCTTTGGTATATCATTACAAAATGTGCAAGTCAGCTACAAAAACTGCAGGTCTATCCTCAGAGCTTCTGGTGCAGTACACCTCAGAATTCACAGCTTGACTCCTTTTTAACTAGTGCTGTTGTAACCAATGCACCTTACAACTAACAGTATATATAGTATTGTGGTGAAATAAGAGGATTCTTACTTCTGAGGTATTCATAGCTCAAGTAACATTTTTGGCTATTGTCTGCAGCATATAATGCAAAATAGATTGTGGCAGTAAGTACACTGTACAGTCACCGTGGTCATTCATTTAAAGGCTCTCAGATATTTCAGATAAAAATGTTCTGTTAACAAGGTGCTCCATCTTAGCTTACCTTGCAGATCAGAGCTTTCAGTGCAACACCTACATGAGCAGCAGATATAATGTAACATGTCAGGCTATGGCAATAAACACGTGAACAAAGACAGTCTCCCTTCATTATGTCATTACAAAACAGTTACATAATAGCTACTTTATCTGGTTTGTTGGGCATAAACCACAAGTTTGGCTGCACACTGTTGCCACTTAAAAAAAGCACGGTTTGCAGACAATTTACAAATAATCTATCCCAATGAAAGAGGTTCTGAACTTACTACCACCAGACAGAGACAAAAAAATGCAATTTATTCACACCCAAAGGCCTTTGAGACATTGCATTTAGAACAGATATCCTTGTAATCCCCAAAAGTACCCACCTCAGCATATAATAGCCAGATCTCATGGAACCTCAGCTTCTAAGCCCATAAGACAAGAGCCACCACACAACCCAATATTTTGTTAAGGATAGTACATTGTGAGACAAAGATGTCCCACTCATCATCGATGGTCTGCACCTGTCCCCTCTAGGCTTTCGAATATTGGCTAAAACATTGTCCTCCTCATTGTGCCTTTTAGGCAGTGCAAAACTGTCAGAAACAGAAAATCTAAAAATGTTACTGCTCAATCTCAAGGATAAACAAAAAACTGTACTCACTAAAAGCTCTCCTCACTGTGGAGAGTGCATACATTTGTGCAGTCACCAAGACATTGTGTTAAGTATAGAGCAACCTTGCAGTGCACAGCCACAGGCATGGAGTAAAGGTGGAAATGTCATAATTTACATTAAAAACAAACATGCCTGAAGGCTGATCAAGCAAGATGATATGTTTCATCTTCTCCATGTCTATCGCCCAGGAAACCCATATCCAGTACTGTATTCATGGGCAATTACCCTGCTGCAAACTGTGAGTCATACACTACCCCAAACTTGCAGGCCCAGTGATTGCTGGACTTTGCCCGCACAAGCACCGTGGACCCAACAGTCCAAATGCCCTCTAGGGGTGGAAATATAAGTAGATGTAGTCACCATTAGCATAGGAGAACGCTGCATCCACCCTACTGTAATGTTCTGTCTGGTGAGGTCATGCCATTTAAAGGCAAACTTTTTACTATCATATAGTAAACTGGCAAAATTTCAAACACCCCCCAACCCCTGAGAACACTGCTAGCAATGCCAGTTTATTCAGGGGCCCTGTACAACCACGTTAATAGATGTATAAAGACAGGCTGTGCTTACCAGGAATAACTTCAGAACAAACTCAAACAGACCAGCCTGATGGTGTCCTAGCATCAACAGGTTCCATAGCAAAAGGAAGAAAGTCATGGTCAAAACTGGGAAGTGCAAAGCCCATCAGGGTAAAAAAATCTATCAATCTAAGCAAGCAACTCAGAGCAAATCAAGTCACTATGCATATGTTTCCTATTCAGAGGTACCGTCCCCAATCATCCCAACATCTGCTCCCCCAACACATGTATACCATCGCAGTATCAGGCAGCTTTAGTGACAACAGGACTACTATAATACAACTGATGCAATTCAAATGAGAGATTTTCAAGGTAACGGCTGTAGAGCACTTACTCACTGTTCTCATTGTAAATTATCATGAATATTTAACAACAAACCATACTTAAGTTATAAGGCTGCAGAAATAGCTAGTGAGAAAAATAAATCGCTTGGCAGAATCATACTTATGTACACATTTGCATTTGACTACTCATCTACAATAATGGCAGTACACCCACTGCATGTTACAACTGATATTAAACAAATTTTGAAATTGTGTGCAATATCAGCATAAGCCAGACTAGTGCTCAGTTAAAAACACGCTGTAATTCTACCCTCATATCCTTCAGGGCCGCATAGCTTTACAGGAAAAAAAAGTCAGTATACTGAAAATGTTAGGTAAATAATAAAGTGACTTCGGCCAGTATCGCATGCAGTGTTCTTAGCAGAACTTTACCACAGTAACCCAGTGAAGACCAGCTGTAATGGAAAAGGCCAGATGCAGCAGCGAAAGCACATGAACTATGTACACTGGGGCAACTGTAAAATAAACTCCTGTTAGACTATCATTACATGATTTGTACACAATACAAACAGGGTGTTTAACTACAAAATACAAAGACGGCAATAAGGTCAGTGCTTCCAGTCGGCTCCTCTAGAATTTGATTCCACAGTTTTAGCAGATTAAACTGTTGGCACTTTATCGACAACATAATACAACTAAATTTTATAGTGGAGCATATAGGATTGTTTACTCCACTTTTTATGCAAAGGTCAGGTAGACCTGCCTTCCACCACCCAGTTCTTACCATTACAGGAAATAACCAGAGACATCTCTAAATGATCTGAAGTTAACTGCTACATGATGATTACACCAAAAGAAAAGAAATGTGGTTCCATTACAATCATGAATTCATTTACCATGGCTAACAATAAAAGGATACACAATGATTTTTGGCTGCAATCCTGTTAACACCACTCACACTCACATTTTATTCACTGGGTATTGTGCAAGCTGAAATATTCTTTGATAGAAAAAGTAAGAGTGAAAAGCACTTGGATACAAATATTTCAAGCATGGGCAGTACTGCCCTTCCAATCTGCCAATATACCAAAACAGTTGATCCCATAATACGTGTCTGGGATATTTTTAAAAATATCTAAACTAGTGCCTCTTGCTGTAATGTAATTTGGTAGTCTGTTTCTCTGAATGAATAGCTGATGTATGGATCAATTTGCACACTTCTGTTTTCTAGAGAATCATATACATAAGTTGTCTAATGATTTTCTACTTTTTGTTGATAACCACAAACAATCCCAGAGGTAGATGTCCTTCTGTTCTCATGTTGCAGTGTTCATAACTGTAGGGAGGTTGCTGCCTGCAGCACTGGACGTCCGGCCAGTATACCAAAGTCTTAGGAGCAGGGGTACGTGCGACATTTGATGTCGGAGCCATAAACCGACGGCTATAAAAGTGACGTCTGCACTTAACCAAACCAGATCTTTTCTGCTGCAGTGATCTTCGGACCTCTGATCACCAGCTTCAGGAAGCAGTTTACTCATTTGATGGCCGTTCACTACAGATAAGTACCCTTTGGGTTTTTTGTTATCTATTCCTTAGCTTTTCAGACATACATGTCAGCTAGAAAGGGGAAGTGCGCTTGTGGAAGACAAATTCCACACAAGGACATGCATGATAAGTGCTTATTTTGTTTAGGGGAGAGCCATGACCATACGTCTTGCGAAATTTATAAATCGTTTGTGCCTAAAACACTTCGCAGCCGTCTGGCTGCACTCAAGCTCTAACTCGAGAACCAGAAACTCCAGTGTCTAGCATTAGGTGTGGAGGGCAGGGTAGGTGCTTCCAATGAGCTGCCTAGGAAGAAGGCCAAAAAAGTTAGGCCTGATGCCCATGCTACACCTCAGGAGACTGGTGAGACCTTCAAGGCAGGTGTTAGCCCATGGTCTCATCGGGCATCTGTTTCTCAGTTGGAACCGGGTACCATTGTGGACACTGGCTCCATGGAAGCACTGAGTACGTCCGCTGAGGTAGGGCATCCATCAGCTCCTCTTGACGAGGGAGAACCACTGCTCATGGTATCGGAGGGGCCTATTCCTGCTCTTCCATCCTCCCAGATGTTGGCTTGTAAATCAACCCACCCTTAAACTCCTCTGAAGAGGAAACAAAAATGAAAACATACAGAACAGCAATCTGCCCCTGGATGGGACGTTTTTTACCCATAATCTTTTCAGGCCCTCCAGTCACAGGTACCTCAGTCTGCTCCTTCTCCTTGTCATTAGCCCTGAGGAAGAGAACTCAATCAGTCCTGAATCTCCAGGGGAAGAATTTTCTTTTGGAGATACCATATCTCTCATGAGAGAGCACTTCAAATGGCAGGCCTCAGCTTTTTCAGAAACAAAGAAGAGGTACTTTGAATTACTACAGATTGATCAACCCTCCCCATCTGCAGTCCCTCTCTTGCTCCCAGCCTTTCAAGATGCCTTTTTGGCTGCTTCACAGACCTCTGACTCTCAGCCGGAGCTTCAAAATGCCCAGGACAGGTTCTGTAAAGTTCCTCAGGATACTCAGTACGTGTTCAAGAACCCTCCTGCAGACCTTGCAGTCATAGCAGTCTCAGCTGACAAATCCTATAGACATCCGCCTTCTATCTCTGTATTAGCTACTGACGAGGGCAACAAGTTTAAGGATAGACTAGGGAAGATGTCTTATACTTCATTCATTCTTGCCATCAGAGCCCTAAATTTATCAAACCCACATGGCCTGTTTGTTTTGGACACCCTCCGTAAGGCTTTAGCGCTCATACTGGAGGTACCAGACTCGCCTGCTAAGACCCAACCTAACTCCCTACTCTCCACCGCCTCACACATGACCAGGCATTCTATTAAGTGCAGCTATGATACGGTGGAGGCCTCTTCAAAATTTGCAGCTTCAGGCTCTGTCTTGCATAGATACTCATGAGTGAGGCTCCAACCCCTCCCTATGGATGTACAATCCAAGTTGTTGGATGCACCACTAGATAATAAGGCCCTTTTTGGTTAAGCTTCTGCAGAACTCCTCAAATCTCTACAAGAAAAGTGAAAGGAGTTGTAAAATTTAAAACATTTACTGGTTTCACCTATCCCTAGGTACCATAGAAGCTACTCTCAAAGGACTAGCTTTGTTAGGAGAAAGTCATCTCATTCTGCTCCACCACAGGCTAAGGGACGGAGGCAACCTAGAAAACACTCAACTCCTAGACCTCCGTCCTCTAACTAATAGCGCTTCCTTTCAGAGGCAGCCTGACCAGGACAGAACCCCTCAACTGTGACTCAAACCCACTACCTCCCTCAACCCTCTTGTCCCTTTGCCTCACCCTCTCCCTACCATCTTGGTGGAAGATCACCTCAGAGGCCTGGGTCCTCTCCATCATTCAAAAAGGTTATTTTATGACTTGGTGGAATCTACCCCCTTTCCAGGGGATATCCTAACCTCCTCCAAGCCAGATCCATCTTTCCCCTCTATTCTGGATCAACTACAGCCCCAGGGCACCATAGAAAGGGTGCCACCACAGCAGCTAAACAAGGTATTTTACTCAAGGATGTTTTTGGTCCCAAAAAAGATGGTTCTTGGAGACCAATTCTGGATTTGTCTGTAATCAACCTCTTTCTCAAGGTTCACACCTTCAAAATGCTCACTTGCAGCTGCTCTTGTCCCTTATCCCCTACCAGGCCTTTATGGTATCCCTGGATTTGAAGGATGCCTACCTTCACATTCCCATTCACCCCTGCTACAGGAAATTCCTACCCTTTTCAGTAGGTTCCCTTGCATTTTCAATTTTCTGCATTAAGCAAAAATAAATATGGTGTGCTGGTGCATAAAAAGTCACCAAAACAATACAAACTTCACCATGCGGACTATAGGACACATAATTTTATTCCAGAACAATGAAATGTTCCACATATAAAAATGTTAAGTGCCTTCATCAATAAAAAATGACTTCCTCAGGCATTTTTCTGCATTACCTTTTGGGCTGTCCACAGCTCCCAGGATCTAGGATCTTCACAAAGTGTCTAACTCCAGTGGTTGCCCACTGCAGAACACAGGGCATTCAAATATACCCATACCTAGATGACCTGTTAATACTCCACCAGGACCATCACACCCTGCACCATCACCTACACCTGGTGACCAAAACCCTGGCAAACTCAGGGTTCACTGTGAACCATGAGGTCCCACCTGACCCCTACACAAGACCTTCTTTGGGTGCAGGATAAGAACTGACAAGATGTCAGCCTTCATTCCCTGCCAGAAGGTAAAAGACCTCACCCATTACCTTCAGAATCTTCTCACTCTTCCAACATTATCAGCCAGAGAATTCATGAGCATCCTGGACCACATGGCATCCTTGATACCCATGCTCCATCTGGCAAGGCTGCATATGAGGAAGTTCCAGTGGGTACTAAACACTCGTTGGAACCAACATTCTCATCCTCTGGATACCTCCCTCCCCGTCTTTACATGCCTGAAAAAACAGCTGAAATGATGGATTACAGCCATCAGTCTCAACCAGGGCGCATACCCTTGCAAATACGTCCCCTCTTACAGCAAATCTACAGAGATGCTTCAGACCTGGGTTGGAGGGCAGTTCTACAACAGCACCACAAACTAAGCAAAGTGCAGGGAGAATGATCTCCACTCAGGCAAAGGGACCACATCAACATCAAGGAGATGAGGGCCCTTTACCTAGCATTACAGATCTTCCAACAAGCCCTCCTACCAGGCACCTTGAAAACGGTCACAGACAATATGATTGTCTTGTGGTACATAAACAAGGGGGGGGGGCAAGGTCTTAGTCTCTTTGCAGCCCAGCCATACAGATTTGGTCTCTAGCTTCATCACTACATATCCGCCTGCAGTGTACATTCCTTCAGCAGAGAACACAATGGCAGACACCCTCAGCAGAACTTTTGCACCCTCTCATGAGTGGATACTTCACAGAGAGGTGTTCCTAGATATACACAAGTGGGGTATTCCTTAGGCACATCTGTTTGCCTCCTACCAGAACAGGCAGATGCCTCAGTTTTATACAAGGGATCCACATCACCAGGCTTGGAAAGTGGGTGCTTTCTCTTTCTCTTGGACGGGGATGTATTTTTACGCCTTCCTCCCTTCACACTGATTCAGAAGGTCCTTCTGAAGATTCAGGACGACAAACCAAAAATCCTGCTGGTGACTTCCTTCTGGCCAAGACAACATTGGTTTCCCCTTCTTCACCCTTTAGCCAGGGGCAATCACCACAGGTTACCCCCCCATCTCGACCTACTCACACAAGACAAGGGGGTCCATAATACATCCTCAGATGAGCAATCTCAGACTCACTTTATGGGTGATAGGGTTCTGATACCCTTCAGACACCTATACTTAGAGGACGCACTCGGTGTCCTACAGGAGGCTAGGAAACCCAGTACCAGTAGAAATTATGAGTCTAAATGGAAAAGATTCTCCAGGTGGTGTCATAAGAAAAACCAGGACCCTTTACTCAGTCCTGTACCCATGGTCCTTTCTTACTTGTGTGAGCTTCTACACTTGGGACTGACATACTCTTCTGTTAAGGTCCACTCGTCTGACATTTCTGCATGTCTTCCTTTAGTATCTCCTTTGGCATTCAGGTTAGAGATTAAACTATGTTTGAAAGGGGTTCTCCATATCACACCCCCTTGTAAGCCAATACCTCCTGCATGGGACCTAAATTTTGTCCTTGAAAAACTCACTTTACCTCCATTTGAGCCAGCCCACTCTGCTTCACTGAAGCTATGTACCTGGAAAACAGTACTGCTGGTGGCCCTCACATCCGCCAGGAGGGTTTCAGAAATTCAAGCCCTGATGGCCATCCCTTCTTACCTCATCTTCCATAAAGACAGTCTGTCCCTCAGGACTAACCCTTCCTTCATGCCTAAGGTGGTTAATGAGCTATCCTTGAATCAGACCATTAACTTCCCTGTCTTCTTCCCTCAACCTCAAATTTCCTCTGAAACACCCTTACATTGCTTAGGTGTCCACATTACACTTAGGTATTATCTGGACAAAACAAAACCCATACGATTGTCTGACCAGCTGTTTGCCTCCTTTCATACAAGGGCCTTGGGGAAGGCAGTCTCGAAACGGACTATATCTTCGTGGATCTCGAAGGCTATCTCTGCGTACTACACCTTACATGGCAAAGTTCTGTCTGAAAGTGAGAGAGCTCATTCCACCAGGGCAGCTGCTTCCTCAATGGCCTTCTTCAGAGGGGTAGACTACGCTTCTATCCTAGAAGTGGCTGCCTGGTCATCAGTCCATACCTTCACCAGGCATTATAAACTAGGTTTGGTTTCTGGAGCCAGTAGTGGGTTTGCTAGATCTATACTACATGGTCTTATACACCAGGGACCTCATCCCTCCTCCCAGGCTCATACCTAAAGCTTTGATACTCTCCCTACTGTTATGAATACTGCAACATGAGAATAGGAGGACATAGAATCGTTGTGTAAGAACTTACCATAACCATAGAATTCCTTCTCTTCCATGCTGCAGTGTTCAGTCCCACCCTCCTACCCCCTTTTTACCTATTTAGTTACCTGAGAGGACATATCTCTCTCCATCTACCAAACCTCAGCATCAGGCACATGCCTCCATGAGGCACCCTTTGGCCTGGTCTTACATGTGAGTCTGAAAAGCTTCCACCTTCTTCTTCTGTGTTTCCAGGGGTACTACTTACTGTATGTGGCAGTCCATTCTGAAGTGGGTATGTGCAGACGACACTTTTATAGCCAATGTCTGTTTATGACTCTGACGTCAAATGTTGCACATACCCCTGCTCCTAAGACGTTGGTGTACTGGCCGGATGTCTGGTGCTGCAGGCAGCAACCTCCCCACAGTTATGAATACTGCAACATGGAAGAGGACATCTAAGGTTACGGTAAGTTCTTACTTAGCTATTTTTGTCTCTAAATGCCCTGTATACCAAAATAAGGTCTCCTCTTAAGTATCTGTCTCACTATGCAAGTTCACCTATTTTAGTCTTATTGGTTCATAGGTGAATACCAGCCTAACTGCCTTGAAGGGCCATTTTAAGCCTTGACAATAATCCGAGATCAGAATCGAACCCTGTAGCTTTTACTTATGGGCAGACGTAAATTTTGACATCCATGGATGTCCTTTGTCTATTTCCATTATACTCTTTCCAGTTTATTCATGCTTGTTTTCTTATAAGGTTTCCATATTTTTTTTTGGGGGGGGGCTTTTGTCCCCCCATGATGTTTTTCTTTGTTCAGATTTGATGTCTTACACTAAGAGTGAAGGTATGTTCATATCTTTGCCTCATGTCTTTTGTCTTTTCCTCACTTTGGGTTTCTGGCAACTAACTAAGGACTGAAATCATTAGTGACATACATCTGAGTTTCATACTTTATATCCTTCAGAAAATGCACGCTAACACCAATCCTGTTGTTCTAGCAACATTCTAAGTTTATAAGAGCAATATTTAAAATCTGACCCTATTTTTGACCTTTGTCCAACCATTATTTTAGGCTTTTTCCAGATTTTTTGCACCGAGTGATTTAGAGGTATATTTTGGACACTAGAAATAAGTTGTGAATATTCCTGTCTTGACATCTGTGACTAACACAGGGAAGGAGACAAACAATAGGTCTGAAATTTTACTGAACTTGCTGCCTGTAATGCATCCAGTTGGGTCCCATCACACTCTCCCAAAGTAACTTTGTTTCAAGGGACATGCATGAGAAAAAAACAGCAGAAGTGAACTACAGCCAGCTAACAGGAAATCCTTGGCTCAGCTCCAGAAATCAAGAGAAAGAAAAGGGAGAAGAATTTGACTGCAGCTGTATTTAACTACAAATACACCTGCAGCTATTAACAGTTGTTGTCCATAGTTCTCAATCTGTTAGCACAAAAATTCTGGCCAGAGCTAAAAATAATGGGGGGGGGGGCAAAGCCTCAAAAATAGCGACATATTTTAAATATTGCTCTTATAAACTTAGAAAGTTGCTAGAATAAACTGTCTTGTGTTACCATGCATTTTCTGAAGGATATGAAGTCTGAAACTCAAATGACTGTTGTCATTATGTGAATTAATTCTTCACTGGTTTGCCACAAAAATCCAGAAAATCACAAATTTTATGAGGAACAGATCAAAATATGGGACAAAAATCTGGACATTCTGCGAAAACCTGTACATTTTAAAATTTGAGAAGTATGATGTCATTGCACTGGGAAGCAGCAAGGAGAAAAGAGAGACAATGAGGTTTTTTTGCTTTTTTGTGCCACCCCCTGGCTAGCCATCGTGTACACTGTAGTGTATGCCTGCCAATTTCCTTGCTGTCATTCTGACACTAATTCTCAGTCAGAAGAACATCCAATGAGTGACCTCTCAAACCTTTCTTGAATCAGAGGCACATGGGATATATGCAAATGACCCTTATGAATACCAGGTGTTTCAGATATGTTTTGAGAGGTCACTCATTGGAAGTTCCAGCTTGGCTGGAGTTTTCATTTAGTTTTTACTGATTGTTTTTTGTGTGACTTTCTCACTCATTGTTTTAATTTCTTATTTGGGATATTTTGCAATCACCCTAATGATAATGGACATCAGCTGGGTATAACAGCCCTGTGTTTCTTATGCTTAGTCAAACACTCTGCTTGTGCTGTGCTGATGAGGTCATAACAAGGCTGAAATATGCATATCAATAGCTAGTGAAGTTTGGCTTTATTGGCCTGAAATTGTCCATTAAAACTGCAAAACAAATCATGGCATTCAGAATAACCAGTTATCTGAAACACCTGGTGTTCATAAGGGTCATTTGCATAAATCCTATGTGTCTCTGATTCAAGAGGATTGAGAGGTCACTCATTGGGAGTTCCAGCTTGGCTGGAGTTTTCATTTAGTTTTTACAGTCAGAAGAACATGGAATTGAAGTGGGTGTTTTTTCTAAAGTGATTTCTACTCGAGCTACAAATTCTGATTCTGAAGAAAGTGTTACTTCAGATTTCCCTCCAGAAGAGCGATCTTTTTTTCTGAGTCCTTGGCTAAATGATGGAAGTGTTTCAGTGGGAACAAAATGAGCTCCCTGATGTTCTTCGTTTTTCACTTTTGCAGTCATCACACTTGGGTTATCTGCCTGCAGGTAGCCCTCAGTTGGCCTGAATACCAGAGTCTTGGGATTTCTACTTTGGATGCTGTCGCCTCTTCCATGACATCAGGTCGTCAGTGGTATAAAACATGCAGCCGATGCCATTACATCAGTTTTTCTTGCCAAGAAGGAGCCCAAAGCTGAAGCAGTTTGCAAGTGCCAGCTGGCCGCTACCTGAAATTTTAGATGTTAAGTTGTCAATCTCGCCTTCATTCTTGCTGGATGGGTTCGGAGCCGATCCTGGGCTCCGACTCGGCACTTGCTTAGCTTGAGAACTCCTTTACCAGCTCGAGGCAACCCTATATCCCATGATGCAAGGCGGGACTACCTCAGATCTCGTTTGCCGCTTCGCGAAGAGGTCTCTTTTTGCCAGCTCAGGTAAAGATTTAAAAATTTACTAGTTTAGTCAGGGTTTTTCTCCCCCCTTTTTTTCCAATAATCTCCTATTGAGTTAAACTATATATTAGTTAGTCTCTTTACCCTATTTCCCTTTTTATCTTTAACTTAGGGATCGTTTTCTCCCTTAAGGCTCCCTCCCAGTTAATTCCTGTCAGGGATAGTGTCTGTAAGTTTTATTTATTTCCGTTTAATTAACTGTGTGACTGTTGTGTGTCTGTTTGTTTAGGCATACTATGTCTAAAGAAGTGAAGGTCTCAGGCTTCAAGAAGTGTGACTCGTGCTGTCAGAAAATGTCTCTGACAGACGGTCACACTTCTTGTGTTTACTGCCTGGGGCCTTTACACCTGCAGGACTCCTGTGCTTTATGTCACTCTTTTAGCCAGAGAGTCCTGCAGGAAAGGAGGAATAAGTTGATCCTCCGTGGCTTACTAAAGCCAGAAGGTTCACCCACTAAAACTGGGTCTAGTAAACCTTCTAAGCCACCTAAGGTTCAGGCTACAGCTTCTAAGCCTTCCCCGGTGGCTCCGACTCCTTCGGAGTCGAGATCGGCTCCGGCCGGAGCCGATCTTTCTTCTTCTAAGGTGGTAGTGTCGGTTCCGACACCCAATCTGCTGTTGCCTTGTCGGCTCCGGCTGGAGCCGACATATTATCCAGTATCGGAGCCGAGAAGCCTTCGGCTCCATCTGGAACCCAGAGGACGTCGGCTCCGATGGCTTCGGCCAAGAAGAGATCTCGGTCCCCTTCTTTGGAGTCTATCCACTCGGCTCCAGGGTCTCCTCTTTTGTCGGAGCGGAGTCATCGGAGCCGATCTTCGAGATCTTCCAGGCTGTCTGACCACGATTTAGAGAGGGTGGTAAGCAGGCTGTTGAAGTCGCAGGCACTAGCCCAAATGATCCATAGCCCGTCTCAGCAGACTTCGGCTATTGCTTTACCCCTTGAACTTCCTCCTCCGACTCCCCTCCAGAGTTCGGAGCCGGAGCTTCTCGGGACAGCGACCGTGTCGGCGCCGGAGCCGATACATCCTTTTTCGGCTCCGTCGTCTTTGGCTCCGATCTCTTCCATGAGACCTTCCTTGGAGGGATCCGGTCGTCGAGTTTCCCTTGTCGGCTCCGAGGGGGCTAGTGGCATCGGACCCTTGTCTGACCCCGCTCTCCCTCTCGGGGCTTCGGCTTTGGTAAGCTCGGCACCGACATCGGCCTCGGAGCCTTCCCTCTCAGTGGAGCCGGGAATTCCTATTTCCTCGGAACGGGAATATTCCGGCCTCCCGGGGAGGGGAGCCTTTGAGGTGATGAGGAGTGTCCTGGCACCTGAGCCAGGTCAACGGTCCATCCCTTTAGCTCCTCCCTCTTCGGTGCCTGTAGACGCCTCTTGCCAGCCTCTTGCTTTCAGGCCCAGGGATCCATCGCCCCAGGTTTCCCCATTGGGAATAACTTCCTCTTCCGAAGTTTCTCCTGATCCTGCAGGGGAAACCCCTCAGAAGAGGACGTGTAAGAGGAAACACACAGACTCCCCTGAGGCTACAACATCTGATACCGACTTAGATGAGTCGGAGGGTTCCCCACGGTCCCCCTCTGAGGATGTCTCCTTTTCAGACATCCTTGAGCTCCTCAAACAGAGGGGGAATTGGCCCTCCATTGACCCCTCCGAGGATGAGTCGGTATACCTGGAGGCTTTTGGATCCCGACCCTCCACCTCCTGGGTGTCTCCGCCTTTCGACCCACTTATGCAGGTAGTGGCTCGGAAGGCGTGGGCAGCTCCAGATTCTGTGGAACCGGTCCCCAGGAGACCATCCAAATTTATTACGGCCCCTACAGACAAGCAGTTTCTTTCTAAGGGCGTTTCTGTGGATGCTATGGTGGTGGCGGTGGCCACCAAGAAGGAACTTGTGGATCCTTCAGTACCTGTCCATCCTCCTAACAAAGATTCTAGGACCATGGACAGGTATGGAAAGCAGATGTTTTCTTTAGCGACCTTTGCTATGCGTTCGCTGAACTACCTTTGTCACTTCACCAGGCTTCAAAGAGATATTCTCAAGGAACTAGGTGAAGTGGTCCAGGATCCTTCTGCTGCTGGGGCTCAAGAAAAGATTGCCTCACAGCTAACAATCCTGAATTCCTTAACCAACTCCTCCATGCGGCTCATATCCTATGCAGCCGATGGAGCGAGCAGAGCCGCAGGCACAGGAGTGGCTCTTAGACGTCAAGCCTGGATGCAGCTTTGTAATTTTGCGGACCCCTTTAAGGCGTCCTTCACCAATACCCCTTTTGACGGTTCGGCTTTGTTCGGACCTCAGGTGAAGGAAACCTTGACCAGGTGTGAGCAGGACGGCAAAACTCTTTCTGCCGTTAGAGTCCATTTTTCCACCCCCTTCTAGACCCTATCCCAAGGGTCAGAAGGGAGGGAAGATGTGGTTCCGCAAAGCCCAAGGAGCAGCGCCGGACACACGTGGGCAGTTTACCCCCAGAGGCAGAGGGGGTAACAATAATAAACGCCGCCCTAGGGGCAGAGGGGGTCCTCAGAACCAGGGCAACAAGGAGTCTCTTCCTGAGAAGCCCTTTCAGCATCCCTGAGGTGTTGCCCGACTGTCCACCCTTGGAGGCAGTTGGGGGAAAGATTTCGCTGTACCCAGTAGCCTGGCGTTCCCTTTCACAAGATATGTGGGTACAGTCGATCATATCCGAGGGTTACAAAATCCCTTCGAAGGTATCCAGACCTCACCAATCCCTTCCAGACATCTCACCCGGTCAAAGGGATTTGGCAGAACAGGAGATTACAAAGCTCCTAGAAAAAAGAGCCGTCCAGACTGTTCAGGCAGACCAAGTAGGATCCGGCGTCTACTGAGATTCTTTTGGTCCCCAAAAGGACGGGAGATTGGAGACCAATATTAGACCTAAGCAATCTAAACAGATTTGTCAAGAAGGCAAGATGGTCACGCTTCAGTCCATTTTGCCCTTTCTGGGCAAGGACAACTGGATGTGCTCGATAGACCTTCAGGACGCGTACTATCACATAAAGATTCACAGGAGGTTTCTCCGCTTTCGGCTAGGGACCAGTCATTATCAATTCAGAGCCCTGCCCTTTGGCCTCACTTCAGCCCCCAGAGTGTTTACCAAATGCATGGCAGTGGTCACAGCTCACCTGAGACGTCAAGGATTCCAGGTGTTTCCTTATTTGGGCGACTGGCTCCTCTCCGCCACCACCAGGCATCAGCTTCTTCAGACCAGAGACTACACTCTGCAGCTTTGCAAAAGTTTGGGAATTTCAGTGAATTTCGAAAAATCTTCTCTGCGGCCTTGCCAATCTATCACCTTTATAGGCGCAGAATTAAACACCATCAAGTTGTTAGCCAGACTAACAGATCAGAGAATTCTGGACATCCAAAAATACGTTCAGATTTTATTGCAGAGCAGCAAAGTCAAAGCCAGATTGATACTGAAAGTTCTAGGTCTTATGGCTACGGCCATTGTTCTTCTACCACTGGCTCGCTTCCACATGCGTCTTCTGCAGTGGATGTTATTCACTCAGTGGTCGTTCCACAGTCTTCCGATGAGACACGAAATTTTAGTCACACAATCGTGCAGGACTCATCTGAACTGGTGGATATCTTCCCCTCTTTTTCATCAGGGCCGACCATTTGTTCCCCTTCCTCCGGTTGCCACAGTCACTACGGATGCCTCTCTGATCGGGTGGGGGGGGCATTATCAGGGCAGGATGGTCCACGGGACGTGGCAACCCATAGAATACCATCTGCACATAAATGTCCTGGAGATGAGAGCGGTGCTTTTAACGTTGCAAGCCCTCAACGACTTTCTTCCCACGGGGACTATTGCAGTGCAAACGGACAACATGTCCGTGGTCTGGTACATCAACAAGCATGGTGGGACCAGGTCCTATCCGTTGTGTCGAGAAGCTCTCAGACTTTGGCAATGGGCAATCTCCTCTCATCGGTTTCTGATAGCAACGCACATCCCCGGCAGGTCCAACCTCTTGGCGGACAGGCTGAGCAGAGCCATTCTCATGCCTCACGAGTGGTCTCTCAATCAATCTATAGTGGACCAGATTTTTCTGAAGTGGGGCACACCTTGTTGCGATCTTTTTGCTACACCCCAAAACAAGTGCCCCGACTTCTTCACCCTCTTTCCCCTACCAGGCCAACCCCTGAGAGACTCTCTAACCCAGGATTGGCCCGGGACTTCTGCACGCTTTTCCTCCTTTTCCCTTGATTCCACAAGTCATTCAGAAAGCCACCGTTTTGAGGGCCAAGTTGATTCTCATTGCTCCTTACTGGCCTCGACAAATTTGGTTTCCGACTCTGCATCGTCACCTCCTGGTGCAGCCTTGGCATCTGGACCCAGTTCCGGATCTTTTGATCCACCAGTCGGGTCAACAGCACCGGGCCATTCATTCTCTCAACCTCACTGCTTGGTTGCTCCACTTCCTTCCCTAGCCAGGCTTCCTATGATCTCTGATCCTGTCAGAGATATCTTAGTAGCTTCTTTGAAGTCGTCCACCAGAACCGTTTATGCTAGCAAGTGGCGACGTTTTTCCCTTTGGGCAAACTCCAGGCACATTGATCCCTTTCTGTTTTAGATTTCCTGGCTGAAGTTTTTCAGTCAGGATCTTCTTCATCAACAGTCAAAGTTCAACTGGCGGCTATTTCCAAATATCATGTTGGCTTGCAAGATCATAACATTATGTCACATAGACTATGCAAAGCCTTTCTGAGAGGAGTTTTTCTCCTGAAGCCGCCAATAAAACATCCTCCTCCACAATGGGATCTGAATTTAATGTTAGCATCCTTGATTTTACCACCCTTCGAACCGTCTGCTTCATGTTCCTTGAAGTTATTGACCTGGAAAACTATATTCTTACTGGCTGTCACTTCAGCAAGAAGGGTTTCGAGATTCAAGCTCTCTGCATCCGTTCCCCTTACTTGGTTTTTCACAAGGACAGGGTATCCTTGAGAACAAATCCGTCCTTTCTCCCCAAAGTTGTTTCTCAAACTAATATTAATCAATCCATCAATCTACCAGTCTTTTTCCCAAATTATTCTGACAGAGCTGAACAAAAGCTTCATTTTTTGGATGTCCATCGTCAGCTCAGGTACTATTTGCATAGAACTAAACAATTCAGGAAATCAGACCAATTATTTGTCTCCTATGCAGAAAACAGGAAAGGTCTCCCAGTATCAAAAGTGACCTTATCCAGATGGTTGTCTTCCACCATTTCTTTATGTGTATTCGCTCAGAGGCAAACAACTACCTTCTAAACCGAAAGCACACTCAACCAGGAGTCTATCCACTTCTGCAGCCTTTCAGGATAGACTACCCATTGATACCATTTGTGCAGCAGCTACTTGGGCCACTCCTCATACCTTTGTCTCTCATTACAAATTAGATTTGGCATCCAGGGACAGGGCCAGTTTTGGTTCCACAGTTCTCAAGAGTCTGTTCCATTGAGCCACCCGGGACACAGGTGCTAGGGACGCGGTCCCATCCAGCAAGAATGAAGGCGAGATTGACAACTTAACATTTAGAAGTTATGTACCTACCATAACGTTCCATGTTAGTTGTCTTCTCTCGCCTTCTTTCTTGCGTCCCTCCCTCCTTCCCCCTGGCCTGGACAGATCTTGAAGAGTTTCCTCTTCTCATGTTGTTCCCTCCTGAGTCTTCAATAGAAGAGTCCTTTGTTATGAACTTGTTTTATCCTAGTTCTACTAGGTTAGTCCTTAGCAGGGTATTTTAGCTACCAAACGAGATCTGAGGTAGTCTCGCCTTGCATCATGGGATATAGGGTTGCCTCGAGCTGGTAAAGGAGTTCTCAAGCTAAGCAAGTGCCGAGTCGGAGCCGAGGATCGGCTCCGAACCCATCCAGCAAGAAAGAAGGCGAGAGAAGACAACTAACATGGAACGTTATGGTAGGTACATAACTTCTAATTTTTCGAGTTTTAGACCTGAAGTCTTCTAAAGCTAAGAACCCCATTGGGGATTCTTTTTTCTTGCTCTAACCAATGTCAGAAAAAATTAACAATTGTCTTGCCTGTGGAAAGCAAATACCTCACAGAGATTTTCATCCTTACTGCGGCACCTGTTTAGGCCCAGAGCACGACAGCCCTAGTTGTCGGTTTTGTGCCTTGTTTAACACCCGAACCGTTCGTCGTCGTCGTCGGTGTATTTTTGTAGCTAAATTCTTTTGCTGTCGTTCTCCGTATTCCGACATGTCTTCAGTAAGCCATCTGACTACCGATCTTCCGAAAAAGTGCAAAGACAGAGACATACCACATAGGTCAAAAACTGCCGACGATGCTTTTGTTAAGCTTGTCGCCAGTCCGCCGGTACTCAGTGAGGCACATTTGCAGCCCCTGATGCCTGCTTCTTCAGATTCGCAGGCCTCTGCTGAGACCCATTCGGAGTCTGGTATGCCACGAGATGCTTCTTAGACTATGGAACCTGCGGATGTCTCTACCCTTGGATGGGTCCGGAGCTGCTGTGCAGGCACCGGCTTCTGAGGGTGTATTCCGACCTACCGATATTCGTATTAAACCAACAACTTCATTTCCTACTAAAAGTACCGAGTTTCTCAGGCCCAGAGTTTGCACTACGCCTAGAAAAACGACATCCAAAGTGCATGCTCATCCTCCTATGCCACAAAAACAAATGCTTAGAATGGCTGAAGACCTTATTACTCGAATTAGGGGAAACCTGCCTTCCCCTACCAAAAGACAAATAATTGAATTTCCTTCTGATTCTACAGACCAGGAGTCTGATAATTCTGACCCTTCTGATTACCAGGACATACCCTTATCTACCTATGAGGATTCAGATGCAGAGGAATCCATTCCCTCTGCCTCCCCTCCAGAGGATTTTTCTTTTGGTGAAACCTTGCATACCTTAAAAGAGCATTTCCGCTGGGAATGCCAAGACTATCCTCAGTCCAAAAAGAGACTCAAGGAATTTTTAGATTTGCCTCAGCACAGGCCTCTAGCTATACCTCCTGTCCTGGATATTGTAGACAATGTCTTCGTGGAGTCCAGTCGTACTCCTGACACCTTACCACCAGCTCCTAGAAAACCTGACGGGTACTACAGAGTACCTGATTCTCATCAATTTATCTTTAAGAATCCTACTGCGGATCCAGAGACCATTTCCCAGAGAAGTAAGGGCATTAAGGCTACTACAGCCAAAAACCCTACCCCTTCAGACAGCAATTCTAGAGCTTTAGACAGATGGGTTAAGAAGGTATATACCTATGCAACTCTTGCCATCAGGGCTTTGAATTGCCAGTTTCACATGTTGAAGTACCAGCAACATATTATGGAACTAATTAAACAAAAAATGGTGTTGCTTCCAGATTGTGCAGAAAATAAAGATTTACAAGAGTTAATGCATTCTGCAAACCAAGTTAGTAAACATACTTTGCAATGTGGGTTTGATGCCATCTTGCAGGGCTGCTGTCACTGGGTCTGTAATGAGAAGGCATACTTGGCTAAAAGAACAAGTCTTGCCTTACCATGTCAAAGCAAAATTACTAGATGCTCCATTAAATCAGGAGCGTTTGTTTGGCACAAAAGCTGAAGAAGTTCTTAAAAAGATGGAAGAAAAAGTTAAATCTATGGAAACAGTCAAAGATTTCTTACAGGTGCAGCCACCTAGATTCAGTAGGCATTGGCCTTCAAAAAACTGGTCCTTTCCAGTCCCTCTCAAGCCTTCTCAGTCCAAACCCAGGGGAAACAGACCAGCAAGACTACAGTATCAGGGTATGCAGAGATCTAAACAATGGAGGGTTTCCACCTCAAAACCAGGGAGTGGTAAGCCACCCCCTTATGGAAAAAGTTCATGACTTTCCAATTATCATTCCCAGCCATGCCCAAGTACTTGCGCCCCTAGGAGGAAAACTCGCCCTTTATGCAAAAAACTAGATGTCCATTACTCAGGACCGATGGGTTCTAAACATTGTATCCCAGGGATACAGATTCTACTTCCATGCACTGCCAACACCATCCAGTGGGCAGAGGCTCGAAAGCAAGTACTTTCCCTTCTCTATATCAGGGCTATTCAACCTGTTCCAGTAGAACAAAGGGGACAGGGTTTCTACTCCAGACTGTTTCTGGCACCCTATCCTGGATTTATCAGTTCTCAACACCTTTCTGGTGGTCCCAAAATTCAAAATGCTTACACTGCAACAGCTTCTTCCTATGCTACCCAAGGATGCCTGGTTAGTCACCCTAGACTTAAAAGAAGCTTATCTGCACATCCCCATAAGGGAATATTGCAGGAAATATCTACATTTCATGGCAGGATCTATGCACTATCAGTTCTCTGCACTTCCCTTTGGCTTATCTACTGCGCCCAGAGTATTCACAAAATTTCTGGCTCCAGCCATTGCATACTGCAGGCATTGAAATATTCAAATCTACCCATACTTGGATGATTGCCTGATTCAGGCGGGCAGTCAGGAATTGCTACTTCAGCACTTGGCATTTGTAAAAAGACTTCTAACTTCACTGGGATACTCCATCAACGAAAAGAAATAACTGGTGCCCAGCCAACAAATTGTATTTCTGGGAGCAAGCTTGAACACAACTTCCTCATCCAGGAAAAAAGAGGTCATTGTTCCCTTCTACTCATCACTCATTAGACACATTATAGAGTACAACGCATCTTTTGGTATGTACCTCACAAGACATCTGCAACAACTGGAAAGGCCACAGAAATACCTCACAAAGAGGATTACCGGCCTCAAACAAATGCCCTACGCAGACCGTCTCAAAAAACTTTAGCTTTACTCTGTCTCTGTCGCATATCGCCTACTCAGAGGTGATCTCTGCCTAACATAAAAAGCTATGTCAAACCCAGAGCTGTTGGACATGCTCCACGTAAAGAAATCCCAATTCCTCCGAGCTACACGCTCTAGGGACCTAAATCTTGTCACCACAATAAACAGAACATGCTGGAGGGATAGATTCCTATCTCAGAGACTTCCCATACTCTGGAACAAACTACCAGTCTATATCAAACAAAGCTCTTCATTAGCACTCTTCAAGAAAAATCTTGATGATTAGATGGGAGATGGGAAATTCACCCCGGGGATCACTTCTGTGGCTCTGCTTGACAGGGGCACAAGAAAATAATTTTCTTGGGTAGCAAAAGCCAGGGTACCGTTTGGCTAGGCTTGTATAGGCCCTAGGGCCAATAGCCTAGTACCTACCTATGAACTCAGATGGCATTCCTCACTCCAGAAAAGCAGGTCCATCTGACAAGCTATTTCAAACTAATGGCCAACAAAACCCAGCTATCTGCAAGGAAAATACTGCAAGCCCTAGGGTTCATGGTCTCATGCTTTATGCTAATTCCATATGCAAGACTGCATATAAGAAAACTTCAGTGGTACTTAAAAAGTCTCTGGTGTCAGCACTCTCAGGACCCGGAAAAAGTGATCCCTTTCATACCTTGTCTAAGGGCAGAGTTCCTTTGGTGGGCAGAAGCATGCAACCACAACAAGGGACTTCTTTTCACTCAACCCCTCGCCGCCCAAACCCTGACAACAGACAAATCAAACTATGCATGGGGGGCTCACATGACAGGCAAATGCATTCAAGGCAAATGGAGCCCAGAACAAATTCCCCTGCATATCAGTCAAAAAGAGGTGCTAGCTGTACCGAATGCTCTGACAGTCTTCAAATACCTTATCCTTCCAGAACAGCTCCCGATAAAGACAGACACCACCACAGTAAACAAGCAGGTCGGGTCTCATTCTTACCCACTCTGCAGGCTAGCCATGGCTCTGTGGAACACAGCCTTGAGCATCCAAGTGCACCTACAAGCCCAATTCCTGCCAGGCAAGCAGAATTCACTGGTAGACGACTTAAGCAGAAATCTACTGGACACTCACGAGTGGAAACTGGAACCCAACTCATTCAAACTTCTAACCCAGAGGTGTGGAACTCTGGAGGTGGACCTTTTTGCCTCCCTCCAAAACCACCAATTGAACACATTTTGCACCAGGAAACCTCACAGCAGAGCCTGGAAGGTGGATGCCCTATCCTTTACGTGGGAAAACCTCTCAATTTATGCCTTCCATCCTCTGCCCCTCCTTTCAAAAGTACAGCTCAAGATCAAACAGGACAGACCAAGGGCAGTCCTTACTGCACCAGACTGGCCATGCCAACACTGGTACCCACTCCTACGCAGTCTGACAGCAGTGCCACCTGGCACCTACATCAGACACACCTTCCCTGCTGTCTCAGCAGGAGGGACAGATTTTTCATCCACAGCTCCAAACCCTAAACCTTGCAGCCTGGCTTATCCCATGAGTACACCACCAACATCCCTCAGCAAACAGGTGCTGGACGTCATCCTTGAGGCCAGAAGGCTTAGTACTAGGAAATCCTATGCTGAAAAGTGGAAAAGATATTGTTCTTGGAGTCAGTCTCAAGGAAAGGACACAGCTGTGCCCAACTTACCTCAAATCCTTGATTACCTAGCAGAGCTGCTCCACAGAGGCCTATCCTTCTCATCCATTAAGATTTATGCCTCTGCCATCTCAGCTCATTATAATACTGAGCCTCCACTCTTTTCTCACCCTCTCATCAAGCAGTGCCTGAGAGGAGCTAACAATTTAAGGCCCCCTAGGAGATCTCCCACCCCAGCCTGGGACCTTAACTTTGTACTGGAAAAACTCACACTTCCCCCTTTTGAACATGTTGCTTCAGCAGAGTTAAAATTCCTCTCTTGGAAAACAGCCTTACTTCTAGCTATTACTTCAGCAAGAAGAGTGTCTGAGTTACAGGCACTAATGGCGGTGGAGCCCTTCATTATTTTCCATGCTCACAGGGTTTCCCTCAGGACTAACCCTTCCTTTATGCCCAAGGTGGTATCCAGTGTGGCTTAAACAAATCCATCCATTTGCCAACGTTTTTCCCTAATCCTCAGAATAGAAGGAAAGGATCCTGCACTCCTTGCTCATGCACTGACAGCTCAGGTTCTACCTTGACAGGACTAAGCTTTTCAGAAAATCTGACCAGCTACTAGTCAGCTTTGCTACAGGAGCAGAGGGCAAGGCCATTTCGAAGCAAACCATTTCCAAGTGGATAGCACACTGCATCCATTTCTGCTACACACACTATGGAAAACCTACCCCTCTGGGGATCAGAACTCATTCCACTCGAGCTACATCAACCTCTACAGCATTTCTCAGGGGGATCCCTACCAGGGACATCCTGGATGCTGCAACCTGGAGTTCTGTACACACCTTCACCAAGCATTACCACTTACCTATTTTTTCTAAATCCAGAGCTGGATTTGCTACAGCAGTCTTACAAGGCCTGCTAGCCAGCCCCAACACTTCTTGACTGCCTCCACCCTTCCTCAGCTTTGGGAATCAACCCAACTGTGATGACTGCAACAGTGAAACTAGTACAGTTGTGCACACTTACCATAAATTTAGATGTTCGAGTGTATTCACTGTTGCAGTCCTGGTTTCCCTCCCTCCAGCCCCCTGGCTTTCTCTATCCTTTTTTCCTATCCTCTTTATGGCCATCTTCTATGGCAGGGGTATTTACGTTTTACTGGTGGTGTTCCACACCATGTAATAGCTTCCTATTTTGTGGGCTCCTGACATTTAGGGCAAGAAAAACTGATGTAATGGCGTCGGCTGCATGTTTTATAACCCTGATGACCTGATGTCATGGAAGAGGCGACAGCATCCGACGCAGAAATCTCGAGACTCTGGTATTCAGGCCGACTGAAGGCTACTTGCAGGCAGATAACCCAAGTGTGATGACTGCAACAGTGAATATACTCGAACATGTACATATATGGTAAGTGTACACAACTGTACTTTTCCTAGAAAAAATAGTATAATTTGTTACAATTGGGTAATCCACAGCCTCCAGCTACCTGTCCTATTTTATCAGGTGTAGAAGATCTTTTCCTAACTGCTTGCTAGTAAGCTTGAAGAGTTAACCTCCTGCCCCCAAAAAGTCTTGATAGATTATACAAAGTACCTCAGGCTCATAAATATGTTTTTTCTAATCCTAAAGCAGATGCTACAGTTGCTTCCTTTATCTAAAATTTTGACTGTTAAATAGATTGTTAATGCTAACCCCATCCCCCTGTCAATGATGGAGAAGCTTTTGAAAGATTTGGAAAGAAAACGTATTCTTATGCTACTGTAATTTTCAAAATTTTAAACTATCAGGATAATATGCTTCAGTATAATTTTTATTAGTTTCTTTTTGAGAATATGAGAAAGGTAACTGTTTACTTCCTTTCATCTGAGGTGAATAGTCTGTTTCTTTTGTAGCCCGACACTCTTAAATGTTATGATTTTGTTGATACTGCCTCCAAAGCTGCTGTGGGGTCAATTGTGAGAAATTTGCGTGATTACATTCTCAAACATACCAGGAGTTAAAACTGAGATTTTAAATTGTCCCCTTGACAACGATGTTCTATTTGGCCCTTTTGCTATTGAGGTACTTAAAAGGTTTGGTGAAAGGGGAAATTGATTCAAGAGGTGTCCTGAATTTTTCAGCTCTCTGTTTTTCCTAAGTTTAATAAAAACTTTCTTTCTAATACAGCATAATTTTTCAAAACGAAATTTAAGCAGTAAGGTGCTAACAAACAGGATTTTAAAAAGCAATGGCAAGGATGCTCTAAAAAGAAAGGGAACGCATTCCAGAACCAAGAACGTTCCAAGAAGCCAGAATGACCACTTGCCTCTCCTGCCCTCCCCATTCCACTGGGCCGTTTAATTCCAGTAAAATACAGCTGCAGTCAAATCCTTCTCCTGGTTTCTGGAGCTGAGCTGAGCGTGCGTGACCAAGCGTTTTCCTGTTAGCTGGCTGAAGTTCAGAGTACCTAAACAGTTCTGCTTTGTTTTTTTTTTTCCTTATGCGATTTTTTTGAAACAGTTCTGCACCTTCCCCAGTGGCATCCAATTGTTTCAGACAGTTGGGTTCTGAAAATTATCTAACGGGTATAGATGGAAACTGGAATTCTTCCTCCTTTTTAGAAGATTCCTCTTCATCCTATAAATCAGACATCCCTGTTTGTAGCAAATGCCTTAGGAGGTTGAAGACCTACTACCCACAGATCAGGGGGGGCAGAGGTTTTTACTACCAGATCTTTCGGGTAACAAAAAAAGGGGTCATTGGGACTAGTTGTATACCTCTCCTTTCTCAACCTCTCTTTCAAGGTTCCAGAGTTCAAAAGGTTCTTCCTAAAATCCTGTAAACACACTCTCCTTTAATCAGTTTCATGATAACATTAGGCTTAAAAGATGCTTACCATCGCATTCCTGTTGGCAAAGATTTCAGACTTTTTATTATCTTCTGTGTGTGGTTTATATTATCATATGTCCTGTTATATCACTTTTGCAGTATTCTTTTCCACAGGGATTCCCTGCCAGTGGTAGCCTAATGTCTGGCCATTATATGAATGCCTTATGATTTTATAGACGTAGTACATCACAAGTATGCTCCCTGCTCAAGGTGTAGAGCATAAAGGTGATGTATGTCTTAACTTCTATGCCACTAGTCCCAATGCCATCATTGATCTTTGGTCTGAATGCTCCTTCTGTGTTGATTACTGATCTGTGTTTCAGATAAGTGCCCTGTTGGGGTTTCTTGTCTTTTTTTTCTTTTAATTTTTATGAGTTTATATGTCATCCAGAGAGGGAAAAGTCAATGTGGGAGGCAGATTCCCCCTAAGGATTGTCACAATTAGTGTCGCTTCTGCCTGTGTGCTTCTCATGATTATAAACAGTGTTCTATCTACCAGGCGTTTGTCCCCAAGACTCTGTATAGTCGTCTCTCCTCCTTGTCCATTTACCTGGAGAACCAGTGTCTTGATTTGTTGGTGCAGGGTACTATGGTGGAATCTTCCCATCCTGAAAGTCAGCCACCTGCCAAGAAAAAGGTCCGGAAACTCAGGTTGGACTCTGGTACCATCCCACCTACTCTGGACATTTCTCTTGAGGCTGGTGAAAGCCCAAAGGATCGCCTGGTTGTGGTATCTAATTCCATTGCCAAGACCGTGTTGGAGACTGCATGAATCTGGTTTCTCGCATGTCTTCAGAGGCTCTACAAATGTCTGCTACAGATGTTGAGGGGGAACCTCTGCTGGTTATTTCAGAGGGACTGAGGGGGACACTGCAGATATTTAGGTTCATAGGTGTATACTAGGCTAATGGCCCTGGAGCCTTTACAAGCCCAGCCTTTAAGATTACCCTGGCATCATGCCACCCAACCTTAGTTCTCAGTGCCTCTGTCGAGTAGAGCCACTGGAGTGATCCCCGGGTGAATTTTCTATTTCCCATCCACTCATCAAGATTTCTCTTGAAGAGGGCCAGTGAGGTGCTTTGTTTGACATGTATGGAAAGTCTATTCCATAGCATGGGTAGTCTCTAGGTTATGAACCTGTCTCTCCAGCACGTTCTGTTGATTGTGGTAATGAGGTTGACGTCTCTGGAGCGTGTAGTGTGGAGGGACTGGGATTTCTTTAGATGTAGCATTTCTAACAGAGCTGGGTCAGACATGGCTTTGTAAATCAAGCAGAGATCGCCTCTAAGTAGGCGATATGAGACACAGAATAATTGTAGTTTTTTTGAGTCTGTCCATGTAGGACAAGTGTTTAAGGCCTAGGATCTTCTTTGTGATGTACCTTTGCGGCCTCTCCAGTTGTTGCAGGTGTCTAGTGAGGTACATGCCAAATGGGGCATTGTAATCGATGATTGGCCTAATGAGGAAAGAGTGGAGGGAGACAATGACCTCTTTCTTCCTGGATGCAAACCCTTAGTAATGAGATGTGCCACATAGAAGGACTTTCTGACCACAGTGGCAATGTGGTGGTCAAAAGAGAGGTTGCCGTCAGCCTGTGACCCAGATCTCTTATAACTCCTTCTGTGCTCAGTGGACTACCATCGATGTGGTAATTTATGGGAACTGGGTTTTTCCCAAATGGGATGATGACACATTTTTTGGCATTGAGCTTAAGGCCATGGTTCTGACACCAGTCGCTGGTCTCAAGTGAGGCCTTTTCTATAGGATGTCAGCATCACTTGGGGAGTTAATAATAGCTCCCAGCTTGCAATCGTCTGCGAACTTTGTCATCCAGATTCCCTTCGTGTTGGCCTGGACTTCAGTGAAGTAGATGCCAAACAGGATAGGACCTAGGACCAAACCCTGTGTCTTTCCACTTGTGACTGGTCTGCACTCTGACTTGGAGTCAGCTACTTTCACACTGTGGGTTCTAGCTGTGAGACAGTTTGCAACCCACCTAGTGATATAGATGTTGATGCCTAGCTTAGTGAGCTTTTCTGTGATTCCTGAGTGGGGAATGGTATCAGAGACCTTGGCCAGATCGATGTAGGCTGTATGAACCACCTTGCCTTCGTCCACAGCTCCAAGTTGAGCAGGCATGATCTACCCTTCACAAAACCAAACTGGGTGGGATCCAGAGTTTGGAGATTAATTATATCCTTGTTGTTTAGGTCCATGATGATGCATTGCCATAGCTTTGCATATCAGACTCGTCAGGCTAATGGGGCGATAGCTCCCTGGGTCTGTAGTCGCTCCTCATTTGAGAAGAGGGATGACTGTAGCAGTGTACCATTTGGTAGGGACAAAGCCTGAGGTGAGGCTGTGATTGAACAAGGGCACACAGGTGAGGTGCCAGTTCACTCTGTAGTTCATGTAGAACAAAGCCAGGGATATTATCAGGTCCCATAGAAGCTGTTTTAACATGTGCAGCAGTAATACTGGGTGCCTGGCAATCTACTGGTATTGTGATTGGTCCTTTGGGAGGGGAGAGGGGTAAAGTTGACACTGAATGTGTCAATCAGTATATTGGTAATATCTGTTGGCTCGGTATAGGAGGTACCATTGTGCAGTAGCTCAGAGCAAATCTAGGTATTGCCGTGGAGATTATTTACATGACTATAGAAGGCCTTGTGGTTGTCTTTACTGTCTGCTGCAATTCTGTTTTCATAGCTAGCTTTAGAGGATTTGATGAGGGATCTCAACTTTTTGTTGAGGCTGATAAGGGAGTTTTTCCAGTCTTGGGACTTCACCTTATTCGCCATCAGTTTCCTCCTTCTTCTGTAGAGTTTGTTTATGGCAGGGGACCACCAGATTGGCTTCCTTTGTTTGGAGGAGAGCGTCTTGATTCTATTGATATTACGAGATCCATGCATTTGTGTACGTGTTCATACAGCGCATTGGTGTATGATTTGACAGCCATGCAACTATTCTCCATTTGCATGAGTGCCGTGAAGTGAGCCACCTTTGTTTTTAAGAGCCCAAAGTTAGCTTTGGAGAAGTTTTTCCTGGTGGTTACATTTGCGGGTGTGGGAGGGATGTGGATTTCCAAGTTGATTAGTTTGTGGTCGATGTAACCTGGGAGGAGTCAACTATTGGTGTAGAGCAACGGTCGCCCATGTTAGTAATGACCAGGTCAAGGATTTTGCTAACTCTAGTTGGGGTAAGAACGAGCTTGTCCAGGGCATTTGAGTTAATGAATTCCAGGAAATGTTGGGCAAGTGTATTGGTACATGAGTAGTTTTACCAGATAATGGAGGGGTAGTTGAAGTCACCCAGTATGAGAGTGTTAGGTTGGACCCTAATATTCTCCAGGGTGCTTAGGAACGTGGAGTGTGAGTCTTGGGACATGGTTGGGGACCGTTAGCAGGCTACAACCTGAATCGCTGTCTTACCCAGTGTTAGCTGCACCTGAAGTATGTCTGTTGCGTTATGTTGGGCTACCATTCCAGATCCAGAGGCCTCTTGGAGCCAATGCTTTC